>NW_022602809.1:0-28721 GCF_008692095.1 Etheostoma spectabile | reverse complement strand
ATTTTACTACCTTATAGTCTCCAGGATCTGTCAATGAAATCCAAATCAGGATCTGCTGTAAGTGTAGTGACTGACATCACTGCTTTCTTAAACCCCCCAATGATCTCTGCAAAACTCTCCTGTAGGAATTAACAAAATAATACACTGTAGATTGTATTTAATAGATAGTAAATAATGTTAGTTTGAGGCAGTTTGAGAAAACTGACCTGAAAGTTCTCCTCAGAGGGTTGTAAGTCAAAGCATGTGGGTCCAGCATCAGCTCAGAGGTGAACATAGGGGGTCACGGCGAGTTTCTGGCTCAACAGACTAATAAAGACACACCTTACCAACAACTGAATTTGCTCTGTGTTTTGCTTGAAAACTCAATTTGGGGATATAGGAATTATTGTGGTTCACTGCGAACAATACAATTTAATATAATAATAATAATAATATTAATAATACTTACCTTCTTTTCAGTCTGTTCTTCAGTAGGGTCAGAGGCAGCCTCAGCAGGCTGGTTCCAGCTCTGAATAATGCCATGGCTAGGCGTTTGGCGTACCGGCTCCTGGAGCCCAGCCAGCAGTTCTGTGACTACATTCACCATTAAGACGTGCAAGGCGTTGACTACCAAATAGTCAACAAGACGGATAAAGCGGTAGGTGAGGGACAGAGGAGGAGTGGACTGGGTTAATGTGATAGACGTGCCTGAATAATTAGCAATTATTTGACCTATCATAGCATGAGGAGAAAGGTGTTAACAATTGCTCTGTTTTATTGACTAATTGTCACAGTATGCCATGTATAGTAGACAAAGAAATAGTTGGTATGTCCACAATGCAAATAGAGATAGAAAGCAAAGAGAATTTAACAGCAACAAGTACAATAAAATGACCCACCAGATGAGGCGGCTGGATTGAAAAGTCTTGAGCAATGGAAGACTTTCCTGTCCTTTTGCTCATCTGTGATGGACAAAAAACACTTTCACTATCACTTACATTTTAATACTGGATTTGCTGTACTGTCTATGTACAGTATGTACATTTCGGTGTCTCCATATGGTCAATGTGCACACACTTAGTTTATGAGATCTGGATTCAAGTTCCGCCAAGTAGTTGCTACATGCAGAAACTGTCACCTCCTTTACCAGGTCTTGAAACTTCTTCAAGTTACTCGACACTACAATAATGAACAAATGAGGGCAATGAGCTGCTGAGGAGGCATACTTCAAACATTTGGACCGATTTTGTATGGATGTAGAATAGCACCTCTTGCAGTTGTTTGTACTGGACATCCTGAAACTCTTGCAGTGTGTAGGTGTGTTTTTTCTCAATGTGAAACAAGCCTGTGTCACTGATTGGTAACACATTTTCCGATGTCTATCAGTGCAGAACGTAGAGGCTGTAAGACATCTGCAAATGTTAAAACAATATCCGCACTACTTACAGTAACTGAAATGTGTAAACCTCAAGATGTTTCCCTCACTAAGTATATTTACAGTGTGCATTCTGTATTCAAGACCATTAAGACGGATTAGGGAAAATCCAGGTCTCAATTTATGCGCATTGTCACGTACCTGATTGACAAAAAACAAACAGTTTGGAGGGACTTCTGGTCAAATGAATCTTCTCCCTGCGAACTGTGGAGCGCCAGACATGGAAGGTTTCAACTTTTTGAAGAGGGCAAAGAAGGGGATGCGGCTCAGCTCGCAGTGGTACTCGTACTCCTCTTCCCAGCGCTCATGGGTTATGAAGTCATAGTCCTCCTTATACACTGATACCACACCTTTATGGGTTACCATCAAATAGTCATCCTTACTGTGCTCATAGACTTCAACTGTGTCCAGCGGTCTTTTGGGGTGACCTGGGGTTGGCACATTCTTAAACAACTGAGGAGTGGTAGAACGGCACAATCAAAGTTAAATATCTCCTGCAAGTAGCTCCTTTAACAGGCAGTAAACAGTGAATTGAGCCTTTACCGAAGGGTTTGTCAAGCTTCTGCCTGAGCCTGATTTTCCCTTCTAACATTACACCACATTTAGTCACCAGTTAATTAGACTGGCAGGTGAGCTTGAAATCTTGATACTTTTGCCACAGTTTTTATGGTAGTTTTTTTAGAATTGACTTTATTTTTGATATATACAAACATTTAGTTAAAGATACTTTTGTGGTACCTGTCCATCAGGCACTACAGACATTTTTAAAGCAATGCTTACTCATCACTGACCTTGTTCCTGTATTGCAGTGGAGGTAGGTTGACAGGTTGTTTATTTTCAAGTGGCTGCATGGTTGGTCGAGATGAAGGTGACTGAGTGTACCCGCCTGGATTTGCCTTTAATTGTAGAGATACTTTTGAGAAACCTGTCTATCAAGCGCTAGAGACATCTTTAAAGCAATGCTTATTCTCGTCACTGACCTTGGTCGTGGATTCCAGAGGAGGTAGGTGGACAGGTGGTTTTTGACGCTGCCTGTGTGGCGGCTCTGTTTGTTGAGATGAAGGCGACCGAGTGTCCCAGCCCGGGAAATACATCTGCTGACGGGCTTGTAAGTGTTTGAGGCTGGGCTCTTTCCGTTTTACCTTCCTATTCAGCAAGGACTAGATAAGGGGGAAGATATTGATATTTACAAAAGACCCACACCTGCATATTGTAATTACTTTTGGACTAATTATATTAATAGTATGGGGAGTACTAAATTAGGTGTACAGTAGATGGCATTTCATATTGTCTCAGTCTCACCTGTATGTCTGGAACATCGACGTTCTGTAGTTTAAGGAGCTTGTGCCGCCGCTCTATGACAGCATGTCAACATTGAATTAAGAGTTGACAAACCTATGCCTTTTGGCTATAACATGTAATACATAACTAACCATTTGCATAGTGACTACCTAAATGCTCTATATTAGCTTGGCCTACCTCTGGAATTATTTTCCCTGCTTTGACCAGGGGGGTTCAGTAGAGAGTCACTCGGAGATGGAGATGCAGAGGCCATGACATGTATTCCCTCAGGCTCTGGGACAGCAGCACAGAGGAAAATAAATTGGAAAGTAACGTTAGCATTAGTACTAACTTTACTTTAGTAACATCAGCTAGAGTTTTCTTTTTTAATCAGAGAAAATAGTGATATGAAGAAAAAAGTTATTTACTTTATTACTTTAAGTAACGTTAACGTTAGCCAGATACCAATCATGTTCAAATATTAGCCCAATTTGTGGTCCCAGAACATTCCACACATACCATTGACGCTAGCTAGCTGTTAAGTTAGTTACAATACACACGTTAAGCAATAATATGCAAAAAGAAATTGTGGCAAGGTAACTTAACTGTTGTTAAAGATAACGTAAGATAAGGAATGCTAACGAACTCCCCTTAATTAACGTTAACTTACTGTTTGCCGACTTTTTTTCAACTTGCTTAATGCTAATTAGCAACTAGCTACTATCTGTGTAACGTCACTTCGTCTCGTGAGTAAGCATTGTCTTCGACAAGTATGCAAACTGGCTACCGTTATGGCTTAACGCTAGCCAACGTTTTTAACTATCGATAAAGCTAATACCGTAACTTTGGACCTAGCTAGAGCTGAGTGTAGGCATTAGCGTTAACGTTATGAATGGAGCTGAGGTTTACAGTTTCCTAGCAACACAATTATCTCCCGTCAAACAAAAACACGTTGCTGGCATAGACAGTTAAAGGTTGCTGCTAACTCTTATATTTCTGTATTTTAACTCACACACAAATATATACTTTTCTCTCCTATTTCTATATTTAACATACATATTCATAATTTTTGATTTCATGCTAAATTGTAAATAATACATGTGTATAAGAAGAAAATGTTTGCATGCGTGAAGAAAATATATTACTGAGAGAAGAGTGTGCGTTAACTTACCTTTTGCTAACTTTTTTTCAACTTGCTTAGTTAGCAACTATCTGTGTAACTTCGTTTCTACAAGTATGCAAACTGGCTAACGTAACGCTAGCCAACGTTTTTAACTAGCGATAAAGCTAATATACCGTAACTTTTGCAGACCTAGCTAGAGCTGAGTAGGCATTTAGCGTTAACGTTATGTCTATGGAGCTGACGTTTACGGTTTCCTAGCAACACAATTATCTCCCGTCAAACAAAAACACGTTGCTGGCATAGACAGTTAAAGGTTGCTGCCAGTGTTGCCAGACCTCGCGAGACAAATACGCAACCAGGGGCCTGTTGCACGAAACCAGGATAAGGGATTAAACCGGTATTGTTAGCCAGGCTAAAATTAATCTTGGAGTCTCATGTGTTAAATCAGCTAACGCTCTGATCCCAAATAAACGTGTTTAAGTTATTCCGTTGTCTTCTGCATGTGTTATTTTTTCTTTTTTATTAACATGCATTATTTGTCACTATTGTTGTTGCGTTTGATTTAAACCCTACTATAGCAGTTGTTTAGGAGGTTAGAAATGGTTGCACTGTCACCCAGATGTGGAGTGGCAATCCTGAGAGTCGGGACTTATACCGGTGGGCCGGTAGTGTGTCCAGGCTGCCTGGCGTGCGCCCGCTGCCCGGAGGCCGCTGCCCAGAGGCCGCTTCCTGGAGGCCGCTGCCCGGAGGCCGCAGCCCGGAGGCCGCTGACCGCTGCCCGGTTGCCGCTTCCCGGGGGCCGCTGACCGCTGACCGCTGACCGCTGCCCAGTGGCCGCTGCTTGCAGGTGTCGTGCCAATGTACTTATCCCCGCCAGGCAGGCACGGCGTCATGGGTGGGCCTGACGGGCCTAGGCCCACCCACTTTTCAACAGGCCCACCCACAAATTTTCATTAAAAAAAAAAGAATATAATAGGCTATATTTAATTATAAAGAATTATTAAAAAGTGTCAAATTATCTCATAATTTGTGCTAAATTAGTCTAAATCTTAAGTAGTTTTTAACTTAATTTAAAAAAAAGTTGTTTGTCTATTAAGTGACATCGATCTGCGCAACATTTCCAACGCGCTAGACTGCCAGCTTAGGGAACTGAACACTCGATTCCACAGTGACACCTATGGCCTCATGGCATCTGCAGCAGTCCCGATGTCTCCTAGCCTTCATACAAATGACACCAGCTGGTCAATGAGGACGTTTTCCCAAATATCCATACTTTCCTAAAAGCTCTGATAACACTGCCGATGACTTCCTGGTCCGTGTACGTTTTGATCGTTTGTTTTTTCGTTTGAACCAAAAAACGAAATAACGAGAAAACCACCGTATTTCGTTTGTCGTTTCAAACCAAAAACAAAGAAACGGTAAAAAGAGAGTCGTTCTACCGTTTTGGTTTCTGAATTCAAAAAACGAAAAACGAGTAAACCAATTTCAAATAACGGTCCGTTTTTGTTTTTTTGAAATTCCTATATTCATTTCTCCGTTTGAAGATCTACATTAAAAGAAAGACAGGTGGGCCGGAAGTAATAGTAAATATAGCCTACAAAAATAAAAGCCAAGCTTTTATAATGGGTAAACTGTGCTGCATTTATACCAGAGTAACGTTAGAAGAAAAAAATTAATCAATAAATAGGCTGATATGAACCTGGACCAAAAGAAATATGTTTGCAACAGTAGTTTATGTTAAAATATGTTCATTATGTCGTCAGTTGTATATTAGGTAATATGATGCTGTACTGTTCCATATTGTGTAAATGTTTACCACAAGGGAGCGCTATTGTGTGAGCTATAGAGGGCGCGTTTGCGTCATTGTTTTGTCCCAGTTGTTATGCCGTAGCGCTGAGAGAGAAGCTTTCTTACCGTGAGACTGATGTGTCCGAAGCTAAATAAATATGCCAAGAACGGCTAAAGATGATTCATCTCCACCGCCAACTTATTTCTTCCGAATACAACGTTAGCTGCAACAACAGTATAACATAACTCAACAGTTTATTACAGTTTATTACAGTTATTTAGCCTATCCACGTGCACGTCACGTTTAATGAGCGCATTGGTTCAATACAGTTGGTAATATAGGGTAACCTATAATACAGTTGGTAATATAGTGTAACCTAAGAATTTGTGTGTGCAGAGTTGTTACTGTTAGCGCTATATTAAATAATTAAATTAATATTTAATGTGGTTTCCATGTAATGGAACAAACTGTTCCCCTGTCGACCAGCAGATGGCAGTATTTAAATGACTGACTGTATTTTGCCTTTGGTAAACTATTTTAAATCAAGATTACTGATACAGATGTATTTATTGTTGTTCATTTCATTTGGTTTTTGATTTTATTTGTAACCTAGTTATAATTATCATCATTCCCCCCCCAGCCCAGAGTTAAACCTGCATGCCCTTCTGTTTTAACCTGACTCTAACACTGCTATCAGCTTCTTAGCAGCTCAGATAACAAACTCACATCAGAAATGTCCTAATGGAGGCCATCTGGCCAAAACAATGATGTACCAGTGTGCTATATACTGTGTGAATCTTTCTTCACTATACACATTCCAGTGTGTATAACATACAACACTCCCATTGTGTCATGCAAGTGAAAAGAATCTATACACGCTAAACATTTATTCAATATATACAATACACATGCCTTTAAAGGCATTGCATGTACAATCTGTCTGCAGAACAATTACTGTGAATCCCTAAGGTAGGAACATTTTACGATGTCCTCAAAATGAATTTCAAAAACATAATTACATTATGAAAAACAGGCTTTCAAAGCTGAGAACATCAGCAATAACTGCACGAAAACGTTTCCAGTAACTTTTGAACAGTCCTGCTAATTGACTGGATGAATCTTTGCCCATTCCTCTGTACAGAACAGCTTCAGAAAGCTCCCTTTGTTGTTAATCTATTGTTATTTTATGAAAATAATAAACAAATCAATTTATTTTATTAAAATGTTTAGATTATGTTCACTTGCTTGTTGTCTATTGCACACACCCCACTGGACTGTAGGCGTATATGTGAGACATGTTTTTAAATTTGTGAGTGTTACAGTCAACTCCTAATACAGTTCACACAGTAATAGCACACATGGAAATCAGACAACATTATGAAGAGAAAGAGCTCATTTTGGTGAGTATGCTAATGCCTTAAGCAGCAGGGCTAAGAAACGTGATTTGTGAAGCACAGTTATAATGAAAATAATATAAAGTGTTTAGCTTTCCAAAATCACAGAACATAAAACTTAATTTCTATATTATCTCCATGTGACAGAAGCTCGCACACAGCAGGCATGGTGCGACACCTACTGGTCTGTTTTTGTAATCGTTTTGAACTGCACTTGATGGTCCATTACATGGTGGGAACCACATTAAATATTAATTTAATTATTTAATATAGAGCTAACAGTAACAACTCTGCACACACAAGTTCTTTGGTATTACCAACTGTATTAAACCAAACAATGCGTCATTAAACGTGACTGGCGATGTGCACGTGGATAGGCTCGATAGTACATAACTGTGATAAACTAATGTTGCTAACATATTTCTTTCGGTCCAGGTTCATATCAGCCTATTTATTGATTGATTTTTTTTTTCTTCTAACGTTACTCTGGTATAACGTTAGTGCAGCACAATTTTCCCGTTATAAAAGCTTGGCTTTTATTTTTGTAGGCTATATTTACTATTACTTCCGGCCCACCTGTCTTTCTTTTAATGTAGATCTTCAAACGGAGAAATGAAAATAAGAATGTCAAAAAACAAAAAACGGTCCGTTATTTGAAATTGGTTTACTCGTTTTTCGTTTTTTGAATTCAGAAAGCAAAACGGAAGAACGGCTCTCTTTTTACCGTCTCTTTGTTTTTGGTTTGAAACGACAAACGAAAAACGGTGGTTTTCTCCTTATTTCGTTTTGTGGTTCAAACGAAAAAACAAACGATCAAAACGTACACGGACCCACTAGTATGTTTTGGAGTGATATCTATTTAGGTAGGAACATTTCAGCAGGTATTTGGTACTGTTAAATGGAGCAGAACTGATAGTTTTTGGATCACATTAAATAGCTACACCCCGCAACGTTCATGTGGATGTATAAAAGTCCGTTGGAGCCAATTGACACGTGGATTATTGCACGTTCATTCGAAGAACATTAAAACCAATAAATGTTCATCAAAAAGCAACGAGGACTGTGTTTGTTTCAAGTTTGTATATCAGCACCTCGGTGGGCTTAAGTTGTTTGGCTTAGCCATTATCAGACCCTTTGCATGTTAGGGGGTGGGATACACAAAATATCAGGTGAAAAACAGCCTGATATTTTGGGTACCCCCCATGTAACTTTTGTTAGACAACAGCAGACCTCTCCAAATGTTGTCAGGTTGTTTATTGTGACCTATTAAATACACAAAATAACACATATCATAGACAGGACAGACCCTCTGCATGTTAGGGGGTGGGGTACACAAAATATCAGGTGAAAAACAGCCTGATATTTTGGGTACCTCCTATGTAACTCATATGGTAGACAGGTGAAAAAAAGTGTTTAATTGAAAAGCCATATTAAACTAAATTAAATTAAAACAGAAATCACGTTAGAGGACAGGGAGGATACGTCTATCAGTCCATAATAGTAAACGACGCTATAAACAATTCACACGTCGCCTTAATGTAACCGACAAAAACACGTATTTATGTAGTTAACTGAGACCCATGTTACTATGGAAAACCCTGCCGAGTCTTCCACGTCGCTATTTGTTCCATTTAAGAGGTAAATTAAAAGTGCAGCAGTTAAACAATTCGAAAGGCAGCAGAATCTCCGCTCTGTGTGCATGCGCGCTCCCGCGGCCAGGGGATACAGATCCTGGCGGGGATAAGTACATTGGCACGACACCTGCAGACCTGTGCTTTAGCTGTGTCAGCTGCGATTAAGTGGGAAAATACAGCGATATTCCCAGATATGATATTAATGGCAGACTGGTCAGAGACCAATACATTCATGATTCATTTTCTTGTTGCTTGTCCGTCTCTAATAAAGGACAGTTTGTGTTACTCCGTAATATGTAGGCTTCATGTTTTTATTAGAACTTACTTTGGTTTCATAACCTTCCCAATAAGTCTCACATCCCTGGACCAATAACGTGGCCTATATACTGTGTATAGTGGAGTTTACATTCATCACACCGGGAACACTACAATGCTTCTTCATTTTTTATTTAGTTGCTGTTACTTGTCAGAAGAATAAAAACAACATGAATATTGTTTTACACATATGCTAACAGCGTGTATTGAAATCACGTACTTCTTTTTCTAGTTTTTGTCCCATTCCGTTTGTTCTGTATGGACATTAATTGTACACATATTTTTGAATTACACGTAGCTTATAGAGATTTGTGCATATGGTTGTAAAACATGTTCTGGCAATGTGAATAAGGGATTGAATGAAGCCTAGAGTCATTAGGGTCCATTTCCTGAGGAACATTATTCCCTCTGCTCACTTTTAAGGCACAGTAGGCTAAATAATAATACATTTTATTTATATTGTGCTTTACATGATAGGCTACTCAAAGACACTTTACATAAAACCAGTACATTTATCACATAAAAACAGAAACATGAAACTAGCATGTTTAAAGCAATTAAAACACAGTGTAGCCTACAACTTTGTAAAAAAAAAAAAAAAAAAAAAAAAAAGTGGAGTGACTAGTCGGCTAAGTAGATATTTATATATATATAATTACGCATTCAGTCGGTCCTCTGTAGTGTGTTGGGCTTTATGTCTCCGTTTGATAACAGCCGTATTTCACTTTTTGCATATTATGTGTTCTCCTCCTCGTTACTTTCCATATCATATTCTTCCCCTCCTCGTTACTTTCCATTAGAAGCTGCTGCTCATTGGGTGAAACATATGGCGCATGCGTCCTCTCCATCTCTGCGTCAGTAAATCTGTGATCGATACCGTGGTCTATTTAAGAAAGCCGTAAACAGCACACTGGTTCCCACTTGTCTGCATGTTTTAGGCATTTCTGCTTGTTTTCAGAGTTTGTGACAATATCTGTTACTTTTTGAATTTGACAAATATTTTGCTTTTGGTATGTGGCCAAAACTAGAAATTTCTTACGCATTTTGCAGCACCAATAGTTTTTGTTTTTCTCTTTCTTTCTTCTCTCCACTGACAGCATTTCAAATTTCAAAACAACAGAGCTACTTGTTAGAATCAACCTGAATTTTCCTTTAAGCCACACTTGCGCATTGACTTCACTTTTCAGACCCGGAGGTTTTGTCCTTTATTTTTACAGTCTCTGGTAGTGAATAGCAAGAGACAAATACGTCTTTGATCGCGTTTTATTTGATCCATGAACTACACATAGGCTAAAATTTAATTGTCAGATAGCAATACAGTTTGTTAAATAAGTTTATGTAATAAAAACATGTAATTTTCTCTGCTCAACAAATGAATCAATAAATGATATTAGACTTGTTTTTCTATTCCTTACTTTAATGTCTTTACTTGTTTCACTTAATAGTTGAATTTAATAATAGTTGATGTATTTTCACAACAATAGATAACTTGTCCCATACAAGATGAATAAAGTGAGAGTATTCTGTTTGAGAAAGTAATGGGCTCCTACTTGATTTCTACAGCCCTGTGTGATGTTGAATGAATCTGGATTAACAGGACAATTCCTTTTTAGAGTAGCCTGAAAAATAGATAAAATTTGGCTTTAATTAATTAGCAGCCTGAAAAAAAGATTTCATAATATAGCTTTTATTGGATATTTAAGCCTATGTGTAGTTCATGGATCAAATAAAACGCGATCAAAGACGTATTTGTCTCTTGCTATTCACTACCAGAGACTGTAGAAAATAAAGGACAAAACCTCCGGGTCTGAAAAGTGAAGTCAATGCGCAAGTGTGTTTTAAAGGAAAATTCAGGTTGATTCTAACAAGTAGCTCTGTTGTTTTGAAATTTTCAATTTTGCGGCAAAATACGTAATAATTTTCTATTTTTGGCTACATACCAAAAGCTAAATTTTTGTCAAATTCAAAAAAATAAAATATATTGTCACAAACTCTGAAAACAAGCAGAAATGCCTAAAACATGCAGACAAGACAGACAGATGGAACCAGTGTGCTGTGGTCCCTAGCCCCCCCCCCCCCCCCTTAGTATCTGACCAGTACTGTTCTCCTGTCTTTTAAGCATTTGCCATTGTAGCAGGTGTTGTATATTTATGAAGTCATTTTTTAGCTGGATATGGAGTCTTGTGATTGAAGCGTGAGCTGTCAACATGTACTCTTACTAAATCCAACTGTTGCTTTCGAGGTGTTGGAAGAACAGACCAACAAAAGACAGAAAAAAACAGAACAAAGTCAGAAAGAATTCAAGAAATCTGAGAGGTCCCTTTTTAAATACTAGTAGTCATACTAAAAAGGAAAAGGATCAGATTGTCTTTCATGGATGCAAGCTGGTACAAACATATTATTCACTGAGGTTTATTGTTGGACTGATTCTCTTCACTCTGTTTTTGTACTTTATTATTTAAAATGTATCTAGCTGTTCTAAAGGCTCTGTCTGGGGTATAGATAATAGAGATAATATTATATTCTCCAGTTTACAAATATATAAATATCTTAAATCTGCTTTGTAGCTCCACTGTGATTTAGTCTGGTGCAGATTCATCCAGCACAGAGGGATTGTATTATAAGGACTGTATTATAATGAAACACTATATATATATATATATATATATATATATATATATATATATATTATATGTAAATGTGTGTGGTAGCTTTTAAAAAGTGAGCAGATGAGGGGCCAGCCGAGGGTCGCTTCTCAGCTTCTGATCAAGAGTCCAGTACTTCTGAGGAGCTGCTTCCTTGTGCCTGGAACAAACACACATACATAATCATATACACACACCATTTGCAGTTAATGTCTGCTCATTTTCTGCAGTAACAGCTAGCCGACCAATGCCTTTGCATCATTATACTACTTTAACTCGTTAAAATGTTTAAAATAAATTAATCTTATTAGTCTAATTGTATTTTTAAACTGGAAAATACTGATGATGTGTGTGTGTTTGAGTACGTACATGCTGAGGCGTTTCTTGGCCACACATATTTGTAGTGTTTTCTCATGGCAGTAGGTCAGGTACTCTTCCTCCTGTGGTTTGGTCATGTTGAGCTGGTTCTTTTGGTACCACTCCTGTTTGCTCTGCAGCTCTTGAGTCTGCTAAACACAGATTGTTGTGAACATGTTAGAATGCATACTAAAAAGTTTTATAACAGCAAATTTGTAATGCCACTAAATTCTCTCATTCCTTCAAAACACTACCAGAATATTGATTCATCTTTGATCAGCACTGCCTAGTTTGACTAGCCTGATGTGGTCAAACTCAGATTCTAGTCTGAATCTGAGTCTGACTCTGCTCCAAAGGGCTGTGATTATGGGTTTTTTTCAACCGAACCAGGAAAGAAAATGCCTCTGCACTCAATTGGATAGACCTACAATCCGCCGAGGACCTGGTCGGCTAGAATCTGTCTAATCAGAAGGGGTGCAAGACGCATCTGCCAGAGGAAATAAAACCCAGGTTCCAAGGCTAGCTCTTTATAGCTGTGGAGGGAAAAGATTCTGCCAGACGAGGCTGGATGCTGAGAAATGGTTCAAATGGTTGAACCCAGCTCCCTCTGAACGGCCTCCTCTTCACAAATACCAATGAGGGTCATTTAACATGTTGATTTCTTTTTTGTTTTTCTGTTTTGGTTGTATCCTGCTCTGTAAAGAAGCAGTAGTAAAATGATGGTTCCTAGAATAGAATAGAATAGAATAGAATGCCTTTATTGTCATTATACTTTATTCCTGCTGTGCTTGTTGTAGTCGTCGTCATTTAGATATGACTAACTATCTGCCTGATTCAATCATCATCGTTGGCACTGCTGGTAACACCTGAAAGTTCCTGCAACATGGATTTGTGAGGTGTGTCTCAAATCACTTCTGTACTTATACTATTTGAGTACATAGTGCGCTCACATTGGTGTCTGAGCAGTGCCTAAATTTAGTTCCAGGATCTGGTCTACAAAGCGGCCAGAGAAGAGTGGAAACAAAGCAAAACCTATAACATACAAGTTCTGCTACATGGTTTGGATCTCTCTTTTGAGATCCCAAAACACACCTGCAATTACAGCTTATCTTAGATTCTGCAGAATGCAGCGAAACAGAGATCTTAGAGATTGTAACTTTAAGATCCTGCAGTGGAAAAGCGATACAATATACATCAGGAGTAAATTTGTGCCGTACCTTTTCATAGCGTTCCTGAATGAGGTTGGCGTGCTCTGCCAGTCTCTGTTTAAACTCGGCCAAACAGTCCTGGTGGATATGCTTGGCGTCTTCGGCGCTCAGAGTCTCTGCGTTGTCCAGCCGGATAAGGAAGGGAGCCAGGATATCCTTCTCCTTCTCCTGCAACCACCTCTGCTCCTCGGCGGCCAGATGCTCCTGCAACAAGCAAAGAAATAGCAAACTCAACTGCATCGTTAAATGTGACGTTTGTGCCAATTTTAAATGTAATTTATAGGGATGAGCCGAGTACTCGGCTGAAACGAGTATCCGGTACGGATAAAGCACTTTTGCCGAGTACAAGTATCATACGAGTAATGCGAGTCAATATCTGTACTCGGATTGAATGAAAGTCTCCATTGACTGTGTCTCCGTTCTGTGATAGGCTAGTCACAGTGCCAGTCACAACGATTTTCCGTTAACATTTAGGGTTTCTTCAGCTTCAGTTTTGTTTTATACTTCAGTCTGAACTAGTACCTAGCAACCAGGAGACTTCTGGTAACGTGGGGTTGGTTCAGACATGCTGCTTGGTAGAATGCTACTCAGGTTGCATCTCTGCCGTCTGAGTTTTTTTTTTTTTTTTTAACTGCCTGCTGGCTCTAACCAGTTTTTTTGAGTGTCTGAAACTTTCTTGTTGTGTTTTATAAAAAAAATAAAAGGCAGTTGCGGTATAAATAAATAATATTACAAATTAAGATACACACAAACATTAACACATTCCAACCCCCCGCCCCCTCTCTCTCTTTGTTTATCTTTCTATCCATCTATCCATCTATCTATCTATCTATCTATCCATCTATCTATCTATCTATCTATCTATCTATCTATATATCTATCTATCACTCACTCACAGACACACGCACACATACCTGGAAATAAAAAAGAACCAAAAAAAAAATGATCACACTGATCATAGAAAAATTTAAAGTTAAAAAAAAGTTATATTGAGTATGAAAACTCTTGTTCATTACATTTTACTTAATAATTGCAACCACATTGCTGTATTTATTGTTGCAAAACTTGTTATATACTGTAGGCTTATTTAGTTCGTTTGTTACCATGACAACACCACTGATCTGAAGCTGAATGCTGATTCTGTCATGTAAATAGTTTTCTAATCAGCAATAAATATAACAATTTCTGATCAACCCATATCAATTGCATGCTAAAAAATAATATACCTGTTAAAGCCCCGCCCATTTCAAGAAAACCAGACCCACTTCCGGGTTAAATCTGACCACTTCCGGGTTAGGCCCCGCCCAATCCGAGTACAGATACGGATACAGATAATTCATGTGGTAAACAGATACAGATACAGATAATGCTGTACTCGCTCATCCCTAGTAATTTATATATTGAAATGTTTAGTGGGTAGGACAATAGTCAAAGTAGAATAGTAAAGTAGCAGAAAAAGGAAAATAAAGCACCTCAAAGGTACCTGAGTAAATGTACTTAGTTACATTCCACCACTGGTAGGTAGGTAAGCATAGTTTAGTAGGGTATGGTAAAGTGGTAGGTAGGGAAACAGTCATCCACATAATACCAATGAAATTGGGAATCTGAAACAAGCACAACATGTGTGTAGTTTTGTGTGTGTGTGTGTGTGTGTGCGTGTGTGTGTGTGTGTGTGGTTCCCACCATTTCCTGTCTCTGTCCGCGGGCCATGGCAGCTCCGGTTGTTGTCCATGGGGAGAACTCAAGCTGAACATCTCTCTCTTCCTGTTCTCTGCAGGCCACAATGTCTCTCACCTGCTCACACATTAAGGTCCTTAACTCGAGTAGCAACAGCACAATGTTCTACAAACTCTAAGTATCACAGAACCTTTCAGGGTAGTTAACTGGGAAATGTTTGACAAAGGAGTGGGCAAGGACTGCCAGTGGGATGGGTGAAGGTTAGACCAGACTTAATTTAAAAGATTTTTTCCAGACATGTTTAAAAAAAATCTTCTTAGATTAACAAGTATGGTATGGGTTTTAAAAACTGTTTGTCCGTCATTCAGAAATCCAGAATCTATGATTATTATGGGATGTTACCTCTGAATTGGGACTCTAGCGATACTTTTACTCCAGGTGACACGGTTACCTCTTGCTTAGACTCTTTGATTTGGCAAACCACCTTCTCTTCATCCTTCATCAGAGCCACCAGCATATCATTCAGAGCCAGGGTCTTAAGAGGCTTCTCAGATGGATCCACCTGAACCTCCACACATTAAACAGATGCACACAGACACAAAAGTGTATAAGCTCATAGAATTTTAGTTAAAAAGACTCTACTATCCCAATCAGGTCTCTTCATATCGTCCTATCTCCCTGCTACCTACCTGGATTGAGATTATCTAGTCACACCCTACCGCCTCTGTTATAACCAACCAAAATGTCTCAACCCCTTTTACAACCGGTCGGGGAACTCGTCAGGGATGTCCCCTCTCCCCTTTCTTGTTTGCAATTATTATTGAACCGCTAGCAATCAGTATTAGACAAAGTCGTCTAATTTCTCCCATCAACATTTATGGACAAAAGCATCATATTTCACTGTATGCGGATGACATTCTTTTATTCATTTCCCAACCTCAAGCCTCAATACCTCATCTTTTGTCTTTAATTAGTAATTTTGGCAGATTCTCCGGATTTTCTGTCAACTGGGATAAAAGTGAGTTAATGCCAATTTCTAACCATGCCGATATGACATTTATACAGTCTTACCCCTTTTAAAAAAGCTTTTAAAGACTTTTCATATCTTGGTATAACTGTGACTAAAGACCCTGATGACCTTTTACGGAAAAATTGGGCTAACAAGATTGAGCAACTTAAACAGAGTATACAATTTTGAAAGACTCTTCCTATTTCTCTTGTTGGTAAGATCAATGCAATTAAGATGGTTGCACTGCCACGTGTTTTGCATCTCTTCCAGTCTCTTCCATGTTACATTGCCCAGTATTACTTTAAACAATTAGATTCAATTATTGCACCTTTTATTTGGAACTACAAAGCCATCAGGATCTCCAAGAAACATCTATGTAAACCAAAAAATGTAGTTGGCTTTGCCTTACCAAATTTTAAAATGTACTACTGGGCGGCTCATCTGTCTTTACTTGCCTGGTGGAGAAAAGGACCCCCCTCCTCTTCTTATTCCTGCCCTGCTTGGCTATGCATAGAACGAATGCTTTGTAACAAGACCTCTTTTCTGGCTATGCTCAACAGCCCCATTAAAGTTAGTAAGTCACACTATAGTAATAGCTTTGTAATCAATGGCACCATGCGCATATGGGAGCAAATAAAGCTCCATATCAAGGCGCCAAGTGTATATACCGATACTCCAATTTGTGAAAATCATGCTTTCATACCTGGCCTAAATGATATTGCTTTTCCTGCTTGGAAGCAGAAAGGCATTAAAAGCGTAAATGATTTGTATATTGGGGGAAATTTTACCTCATTTGGGCAGTTGCAAGCCAAATATAGAATACCGGCCTCAAGTTTTTTCAGGTTTTTGCAAATTAGAGATTTTGTCAAAAAAAACATACCAAACTTTGAAGTTCTGAATAAACATGATACCCTTGAGGCAATTAACAAATTTGAACCGGGTTCCAGAGGGGAAATCTCTGCTTTCCTTCGTATGCTTCACGGTGGCGCTCCGATGAACACAGAGGTGTATAAACGGGCATGGGCAAAGGACTTGAATTTGGAATTAAATGACGAAATTTGGGGAGAATGTCTACGTAATGTGCAAAGGTGTTCAGATAATACTAGACACAATCTGATACAGTTTAAAACGCTCCATAGATTATATTATTCAAGAGAAAAATTACACCAATTTTACCCTGATATCCCACCAGTATGCAACCGTTGTCCTTGTCTAGCTGCTAGAGTACCTATCTGGGACTTACAACGGTTTACTACATGCCCAGAAAGAATGTGCTAGAGTATAGCACATTCTTTCTGGGCATGTAGTAAACTTCATTCATATTGGAAGAGCATTTTTCTTTTCTTTTCTGAAGCTTTTGGTAATAATCTGGTACCCTGCTCCTTGGTAGCAATCCTGGGTGCCACAAGTGTCCTCCACTCCATCAATAAATCTGAAGGAAGAGCTATTCAATTTGGGATGGTGCTTGCAAAAAAGTTAATACTACATGTATGGAAAATGGATTCTGTACCTTCATATAGTTTGTGGCTGCAAGAACTTTCAAATACTTTGCATCTGGAAAGACTGAGATTTTATAATGACGATAGAGGAGACAAGTTTGAGAAGATATGGGACCCAATACTGAATCATCTTAAAAATGTAAACCCTTAGAAGTTGGCTATTTTATAAGACCTCACTGTGAAAATGTATGTGTGATTTGAAAATGTCTATTTGTTTAACTTTATCTCAAGATGTTTTTGTTTATAGTATGCATCCTTACCATGACCGTGGAACATTATTGTAATCCTTGATGTGCTGCGTTCTTTATGTTCAGTAAATTTAGTTTTTTTTTTTTCTTCAGGTTTTTATTTTCCGTTTTCCCTCTCCCCTTTCCTTGTTCATTTCTTGAAAATCAATAAACATATTTAAAAAAAAAAAAAAAAGACTCTACTGTTTATCTTATTGTGCGTTTGTTGTCTGTACCTGAAAGCTGGATTCCATGTCAGATGTGAAGTCCTCGCCCTTCTTTTTTTCTGTTGACTCTTGCGGTTTGATGAAGCTCCTCTTTGAAGGGATAAATCGGTGATCCTCTAAGTGATAGGTCAGCTCAATCCGTCTTTGAGCCAATAGGAACACTCGCTGGGCCACGTCTTCGTTTGCCGGTTTGGATCTGTTCCTGTGGAAACACTCCACCACCTTCTGTTTACACACACAAAACCCCACAGAAACCCTCATATAGATGCCATCAAAATGCTGTCTTACCTAGAAGTTTGCAGTTGTATGATTTCCACTAACTTGTCAAGTGGCAGTTTATTGTCCAGGCTAATATAGTATATGTAGTGAAGACTTTGAGGCAATATATTTAGAGGCGCCCAGGACCACCTCAACTGGCTCCTTTTCACACAAAGGAGCAGCAGCTCTACTCCAAATTCCTTATGGATGACTGAGCTTTTCACCCTTAGGGAGACGCCAACCCATTTTGCCAGCATGTACCCTAGATCGAGTTTGTCATGACCCAAACTTCATGACCATAGGTGAGGGTATGAACGAATATTGACCGTTAGATCGAAAGCTTTGCCTTCCAGCTCAGCTCTCTTTTCATCACAACGCTACGGTAAAGCTAATGCAAAACTGCTCCCACTGCTCTGATTCTCCAGCCAATCTCCCGCTCCAGTGTGCCCTCACTAGCAAAAAAATCCCTAGGTACTCCTTTACTTGAAGTAAGGACTCATATCCCACAAGGAGCACCTAAGATTAGTATCCAAATAATGTAAAATATGCTCACAATCTCCCCTTCTATTCCTGAGTTATGGTGTTGACTAAAAGCCACAGGTCTCACTGTGCACAAGCTAGCTTTTCGGGAACACCAAAAGGATTACTCAAAATCACTTACAGAGGCACGATCACAGTTCTACTCAAACGTCATCAGAAACAGTCCCAGAAACTCCAAGCAGTTGTTCTCCACCATAAATCATCTTCTCAAACCACAAACCCCCTCACTCACAGAAACTACAGAAGAGCACTGTAATCATTTCCTGGACTTTTTCAAAACAAAAATAGACTCAATCCACTCTTCCTTTCCTAGATCCTCAACACTAGCCAGCCCAACTGTCCACTCACAGCCTGCAGTGCCCCAGACGCTACACTGCTTTCCAGAAATCTCCCAGCAAGAGGTTGAGAAGATCATCCAAAGGATGAAACCCACCACTTGTGCCCTCAACCCCTTTCCTACAGCTCTAGTCAAAGCAAACACCTCTGCCTTAAGCCCTCTGATTACCACTGTAATAAACCACTCCCTCCAGTCTGGCAATGTTCCATCTGCCCTTAAAACTGCCATAATCAGACCACTTCTAAAAAAACCTACCCTTGATCCAGAGACACTCTCAAATTACAGGCCCATTTCCAATCTCTCATTCCTCTCCAAAGTACTGGAAAAAGTTGTTGCCGCTCATCTTCAGGACCACCTCAAGCATAACAACCTCTTTGAAAAATTCCAGTCTGGTTTCCGCTCTGCTCACAGCACCGAAACAGCCATGGTCAGAGTCACAAACAACCTACGAATGGCAGCTGATGCTGGCTCACCTTCCCTCCTCATGCTCCTCGATCTGTCTGCTGCTTTTGACACTGTGAATCATGGCATACTCCTCAACCGACTACACCAAGCCACTGGACTCACTGACACTGCTCTGAACTGGTTTAAATCATACCTCACGGACAGAACAGAGTACATTTCACTTGGAAGCGCAAGGTCCCGGCAACACACGGTCACCTGCGGAGTCCCCCAGGGGTCAGTCCTTGGCCCCATCCTCTTCATCATTTACATCCTCCCCCTAGGCCACGTCATCAGCCGCCATGGAGTCTCATTTCACTGTTATGCCGATGACACACAACTGTACGTGAAATATGACTCACAACCCACTGCAACTACAGCACCATCGTCTTCAACACTCACCACCTGTCTGGAAGAGATAAAGGTGTGGATGAAACACAATTTTCTCCAGTTAAACAGCTCCAAAACCAAGGCAATCCTTGTTGGCACCTCACATCAAGTCCAGTCATCCTCCATAACCGGTATAACTATCTCTGGTCAAGACATTCCCCTCTCCAAAACAGTCACCAATCTTGGTGTAAGATTTGATCCACAACTCACCTTTGAAGCCCATATCAAAAACCTCTGCAAGATCTCCTTCTATCATCTCAGAAATATTGCAAAACTCCGTTCTACACTCAACTTAGTTGATGCTGAAAAACTGGTCCACGCCTTTGTCTCCTCCAGACTGGATTACTGTAACGCACTTCTCATCGGGATCCCTAACAAGAGTCTGCTGAAACTGCAATATGTCCAGAACAGTGCTGCAAGGATCCTGATGAGAGTGCGAAAGTACGACCACATCACACCCATTCTCCACTCACTTCACTGGCTTCCCGTTTCAGCAAGGATTGAATACAAGGTCTCAATTCTCACACACCAATGCATCTATGGAAATGCCCCCCCCTACCTGAAAGAACTACTCATCCCTCACACTACAACACGATCCCTCCGCTCAAACAACTCAACCGCCTCCTAATTCCCAGAACTAAGCTCAGCACCATCGGTGATCGAGCATTCTGCTCTGCCGCTCCTCGGACGTGGAATGCCCTCCCTGACCATCTAAGGGCACCACAGACTTTGGAGACTTTTAAAAAAGGACTAAAAACATTTCTTTTTAGCAGAACTTATGAGTTTTAACCTTGCACAAAAATGTTGTTGCACTATTTATAGATATTTTACATTGATGTTTTTACCTTGCTTTTATGACCTTGACTGTAGCACTTTGAGATTTGTTTAAATGTAAAGTGCATTACAAATAAAATGTATTATTATTAAAAGCCAGAAAAGTGTATTTGCATAACATTATAATGTCACAGTGTTGGCCTTTGACCCTTTTTAGATATAAAATGTCATCCCTTTATTATTTTATCCTATTTGTGTGATATGTTGTCAAAATGATCGTAGGAATTCTTGAATTATGGCCAAAAATGTGTTTTGTGAGGTCACTGTGGCCTTGACCTTTGACCTCCAAAATCTAATCAGTTTATCCTTGAGTCCAAGTGGACGTCTGTGCCAACGGGTGGACAGCTGGACGGACGGATGGACGGACAAAACAAAACATAATGCTTTTGTGCCGGCAACGGCCGTAACCGGAGTCGAGATGAGACTATTTAACCCCCACTGGAGTACAACATGAAGAAAGACTCCCAAACTGGACATAGCCTACAATATCACCTTCCTGTCTCAGGCAGTGCACATCAGATCTCATCCTACTTGTTAGTGGGGCTCACCTAAAGCAACAACACCTCCTCCCACCCATCCTAGACCTACAAGTCCACTGGCTACTGCTGAGGTCTCCAACAGACTTTATCATCTTACTGCTTGTATCTGAAGCCTTAAACTACAATGCTCTTGATTATGTTACAAATGTGTTAGCTCAGTATGAGCCAAAGTGATGTCTGGAATCTTTGGGTCTACTGGCAGTATCTTAAATATGGATCAGAACTGAAGGTGTGCGTGACCTGGCAGTTCTCAATGTCTGTCTCTTCTCCAAAACTAGTTGTTATTTATGTACCTCGTAAAGTACAAGTCTGGGGAGGTTCATTGTTGTCCCAAAACTAATAAAAACACATCAATGAGCAACACTGTTGCACTGGGTGACATGAAATGACAGATGCACTATTTCCTCCTAATTGATTGATTAAAAACTAGAAGGACCAGCTGTTTTAGGAAATGGCTGAGACCTTATTTTAAACAAGAAGTTTTATTGCCACAGACAGAAAGTCAGTATTAAAAGACAGACTGGTCTCATAACATGGGTTTTTGTCTTTTCATTAAATTTAAGTAGATAAGAAAAGTAAACATTGTTTTAAAAGGCAAATCCAGTTACTATCGTATTATGTGCCTAACATGTAGTGGAGACATGACTCAAACCCTGTTAAAGATGTATGGCAAATTACCGTAAAATAACTCAACTATACATATTACAACGATACAATTTATAAAATGATGATAATGATGATAAAACGAGTGTGAATTACATATTTTTACCTCCAGCGGTTGGTCATCCGGATCACTGTCCAAATCTGGTTCTGAAAACTGAACGCGCCGGCTGTAGAGAAAGTCCCTCCGGCCCTCAAAGAACTCCTTCATTTCACATGGTGACTCCACCCTCCGCACCAGATGGTCAACACGAGGACTGCTGAACTCCATCTCATGCTTTTTGTCTGTGCTCAGGGAGGTGTACCTGTGAACTGAGAAAACAAACATACCATCACTCAAGTGACTGACTTTACCCTAAAAAACAATATTAAAGATTAAAGCCCTGATTGTGGTTAATTATGATTCTGCACATTTCCCCTCTCAAACTTTACTCAATGTATGTCCCATGGAGCAGTTGCTGGACAAGACTTTGAATTAATTCATTAGTCAGTATAATTTGAACAATTGTTCTTCTTTTTGTGATGGTTAATAGTTAAGATTCTCCTGTTTGAAATACACTTTTAATGTTCTTGTTCAGCATTGTGTATTAGTAAAAACCTCTATTTACAGGATTAAAGTAAGAAGTCCGGCCCCGCAGTACATGCTGTCTGCAAAGCTCCTATTAAAAGATATTATTGTACTTTACTTTTTTGTTATCACAGTAAACTATTTAATACATGGTAAATATCCAATATAACTCCAACCTTGAAATGCCACTGCTAATTAAACATCAAAAGAAAGTAAAATGGTTTTCAAAAGATTTTCTATTTGTTGTTCCTGGAGCTATTTTACCCACATCTTTGATTTAAAAAAAGACGTTTTTAGCAACTACAAAACCTGCTTAGAATTATTAGTATGTAGTGTGTGACTGGGGCACAGCAACTGCATTAACAACGTGTGCTCATAAGTAGGGAGGATAACAAAAAGAGCTCTTATCTTTCAGAAAAAGACGCTTATCGTTTTAATTCACCTCTGTCCCCCGCACCTAGTCTGGGTGATTCTATTTGTTTTTTTTGTGATAAAGGTGAGGTTAAAACGTGTCTTGATGAGCTGTGAGGTTCTAACTGGGCAGCTGCACAAAGCAGATTTACATAAAAGGTGGAAACGTTTTCCATGTTTGAAGCGTTCTGTGGTAAAGTTGTTGGCTTTGTTGACCTCCCTCTCCTCCAGGTAGTCGTTTCTGTGTTGATACCACTCCTTCACCATGACGACCTCTGTGCCTTCAACATGCACACGCACATGCAAACACACACACACACACACACACACAAACACACACACAAGCATGCACACAATTCCATTGTCATAAACCTAAATTAAGTCAAATTTTTCTGATGGTAAAAATAATAATATGCTGAATTATTTTAAAAAGTCAAAGTTTTTTCTGACACTCACAGTCCAGGTCTTTGTAAGTAGTCAGTCTTGTGTTCAGGCCGTCTGGCCGAAGGTAAGGTGCAAACTTCTCCAGCTGTGCTTTTCTGTAGTGGGTCACCTTCTGTCCTCCTGGCCAGCGGGTCTCCAGGTCTGAACGAGAAAGGAGACGCTGCAGTTTGTGGAGGGTTCAAAGCACCAGCTTGCATGTGTCTGGTTCAGGTTTTCTTTCTATGCTATATGCATTTATTTGATATTAATAATACTCAGATGTTCTATTGCATTAAGGGTTAGGCTCATGTGGAGTTACTGTACCTTTTTTTTGGATTGTGATGTAATCGACCCAGGATCGTGGCATGTCAAAAGCTAGTGGCTGCTCATCTTCCTTAATAATGAACAACACATTGTTGAGTTTACAAATAACCTCATTCAGAGGAAAATCAGATTTCAGTGGCAATGCTTCTTTTAGCTGTAACTCTGGTAAATTGGGCCATTATTTTCTCAACTTGGTGTAAAAGTACTGAGGAAAAATGGAAGTTAATGCTGCAGTTGGAGACATTAAGACAACATCTGGGAAGAGGGCAAAGTTTTTGGTCTTGTTTTCCTATATGTGTCTTATTATCAACAAATCCAAATGCCCAGATCCAAAACGACAACATGTTAGTGCGTCTCTCAATATTTTCTGACTTCCTGTCCATGGCTCCCAGTTTCAAGCTCATTGACTCCTACTGAAGAAGTTAATCTTTAAACTTTCATGTTTAAAACAGTCTCAGTAAGTTCCTAAAGTTGCTGGTCACTGTAGTTTTTATCAATAATAGAGGAGAAAAAAGTGCATTTGTTGGGGTATATTTTCAGCAGCGGATTAATCCAAATTTAGTGCTCTAGTGAACATTTGGGGCAGCAAGAGGGTGTATGTGGTATTGAGTCAAGATCATTTCAGTCATACCTGCTCTGCTTTTGAGTCTTGCTTTTAAGTCTAAATATCCACAACATACACACATATGTTTATGCACAAATGTAAAGATACACATACACATACAGAAAACACACATACACACCTCCTCATCATTGCTGAATTTTCTCATCATCTTCCTCTCCTTTTTCTTCAAGACCTCTAACATCACCTGCTTTTTACTTATTGCGCCGTACAGGACTGGCTCCCACACCTTTAAATCTTCCAGGTCATACACCACATCCTACACACACACACACACACACACAGAAAACATATGGCATATTCTAGTTAAATGATTGTTGTTTGTGATGTGTTGCTCTCTAATAACTGTAACTGAATATAGTGTCTGGAGTGGACATGGACTCACAACGCAGCCGTTCCTGCAGTCCTGCATGTTGACGTAGTAGTTGAAGTTGTTCCACACGCTCTCGATGCCAAGGAAGTTGTCGTTGTCAGTGGTGTAGCTGTTCCCGGTCAGAGGGTCGATGAAGAAGTTCTCCTGGACGCTCCGACACCCTGACAGCACTAGCACCCAACAGTGCACCCTAAGTCCTCGCAGGGGGTCAGCAAGTTGCTGCTCACTCTCCTGTTCATGAAGAAGAGCTCAAAGGTGAAAGGAGGGAGAGTAGAGACGGACTGGTTTTATATCTAACTTTATCACTTTACTATATCAGCTTTATTTATAGTATCAAATCATAACAAGAGTTATCTCAAGACACTTTACAGATTTACAAAGACCTAACAATTCCACTAATTTCAAATTCACAATTATATACTGTACATTTTATGGATTGTGACAAAAAACTGTAGGGTATTTTTTGGAGAACTTTTAAAATAATGTCAATAATGGTTTTGTCAATCCAAAAATTCAGTATGAATCTTTATTGTTTTGTTCTTGTTGGTTTTACAGTAAGATCACATTACCTGCTGTAGTGTTTGTTTGTGGAGCAACGCAGCTTCTGCAACCTGTTTCTTCTCTTCTTGCTGAATCAGAAAGTGACTCTTCAGCTCCCTCAGAGGTTTCACTAAGTATTTATTCTCCTGTGATCCCTCTTCTGAGATCACACTCTGCAAACACAAAGCACAAGCAAGCAGACATGCTCATGTCTGTGAGTCAACAATCTGGGAGGAAACCCGTGTGTTCAAGGTGTTCACCACCCTTTCTATGTACTTTAGATACATAGTACACTGCACTTACTTTGACCTCAGTGTCCAGCAGGGGACACTGCTGCAGGCTCTGGTCGAGCAGACACATCTCTTTGACAGCATAGCCGCAGACGCAGTAAGCGTCGTAGTTGACGCCAAGCAGCATGCTGCACAGCACGGTGGCATATTCAAAACACGTGGCCCTCTGACGCCTCAGCACCGAGGGGGGGGGAGAACAGGTACCTGGGCTGGACAGAAACACACACACCTTCAGTATCAATATGTGAACACGTGCACAACAATCATGCATCCGGTTGCTTCTCCAGGCCGCCTCGTGTTACGGGTCCCAACTGACCAGTCGATCCTCTGCAGGTGGTTTTGATTCATCCACCTGTCTGAAACCCTGAACCAGGTTCCTGAGGTGTTCTGTCCACATAGAGCGGAGTGTCTAGTAGTGTCATTTAAAAGGGGCATTGCACTAATTCTACACATAAAGGTCATTGGTGGTCTAATGAGCCTGTGAGAGCACTAATACAGTTTATTGTCTTCTGTCGCTCTGGAGGTGTTTTGTTAAGTCTACGAAAATTACCCTGATGACATGATGGCGACAGCGATCATCAGGATTATCTCAGTTCAGGCTTAAGAAATTTCAAGTGGGGTCTAATGAAAGATGCTATTGAGTTGCATCATGGGTAGTGTAGGAGCCAGTGTTCCTGAAACATGACTCCTACTACTATTATAATATTATAATGTCCACCGGCACTACTAACTGTCACTATAGTAACAACTGTTTATACCTGCATCTTTTTTGCACTACTTACCTTTTTGCACTACTAACATTTCAATTTGCACTGCTGACTGTTTATTTACAGTACCAATTTTTTACATATACATCTGCAATATTGTATTTTAACTGTAATATTCAATACTTTCCACTGCACTTTAATTCGGATAGCTTCTGCCCAAACTTTATTTGAACCTTACCTTAAATCATGTTATACTGCTCATTTTAGCCTAACTTATATCTATCTGTAAAAAAACTGTCTATAATAATAGCCGCCTGTATATATTCATAGTACATATTCACCTGTAAATCTTGCTCACAATACTTGTTATCTATATTTTGTATTCATAGGACAAACCAATCTGTAAAATCTGTTTATAATATTATTCATTTCCATATTTATTCACTTATGCACTTATGGAACCATTGTATATATCCTGCACTTACTGCTATTGCACTTCTGGGTAGACCCAAACTGCATTTTGTTGCCTTGTACCTGTACATGTGTAATGACAATAAAGTTGAATCTAATCTAATCTACTGGAGACTAAAAGTTAGGACAATTCCGCCTCCGTTGCTACAATTTTGACCGTTAGTGAAGTCTAGCACTCAATGGCTGTTTAGAATTTAACAACTTTATCTCCCATTAGGTGTTCATAACACACCACGAGGTACAATGATCAAATTAAGTCTAGGACTTGACTTGTCTAACCCTGACGTCTGATCTGATAAATGTCATAAATACATTGATATGCTGAAATAAATCAAAACAAAATGACAAAGACCTATGAGAGCTGGTCATTTTTGTTTCATGCGAAGCACTTTGAATTGTCTTGTGTTGAAAGGTGTTATACATGTGGCCAGGTGAGCTCAGTTGGTAGAGGCAGCGCATATATAGGTTACCCTCGACGCAGCGGCCCAGGTTTTACTCCGACCTGTGGCCCTTTGCTGCATGTCATTTCCCCTCTCTCTCTCTCCTTTCATGTATTCATCTGTCCTGTGAAAATAAAGGCCTAAAAATGCCGCCCCCACCCAAAAAGGTGCAATACAAATAACTTTGCCTTGTCTTACCCTAACCACTTTTTTTGTTAAAATGACAGGTATTTCCTTTCACATCAAACCACTAGAGTAAAAGGGATCCTTTGTTATGGACAGGCAGACCAGTGCCATTTTCAGCTTTTTAGAGCAACTGATTGCTCCATCATATCATCTCTGAGATGGCACAAAACTTGGATTGGACAATTCAAGACAGTAGTGTTATAGTGCCGTTGGTCGTGTGAACATTGAAAAAATAGTGTGCAGACAGTATAGCACTATCCCATTTGCTTTAAACACAGAGGTGAGGCACTCGTGTTTGGTGGCTTTGTCAGGCACATCCATATTATTTAGTGGAAAGTTGGCTATTTCGGAGCTTTCAGAAACACCTGAGTTCCCAGTCATAATTATGACCTGGCTGTTGATGTAAAGCGGTAGTTAACAATAACTCTAGTCTCGCTTTGCCAGACCTTCCTCCACATGCTGCAGAGGATAGTCTGGCTAGTCCACAGAGCAGACCGAGATGGGAAAAAAACATGCTCTGGTTTATTGACATTTCTTTAAAGCAATCACAATCACCATGGGCGGGGCTAAGCTCCACACGGAGCCGTTGCAAAATAGTCTCGGGAAGTAACTTGTTTTGGTAGAACATGTGTACGTTCAAAGGTAGTTTTTGTCACGCAACAGAAAACTCTGATTGGACAGATAGCTGTCTGGATTTACCCTGCAGAAGTCTGAGGACCAGTTAACTCTAGTCCTCAGAAATCCACTGGAGTTTAAAATTACAGCACAAAGAAAGTGGAAGGAAACGGACATCGGCGAAAAGACATGCATCCGGCGGAATTTCCTGCGACACCGGAACAATCCCAGAAGTGGTACGTCGTGGATATAGACTACGGTAACTCTAACATGACCTGAATGTGGCATGGGGAAACAAACCCTCACATATTCATTACTGCGTCTACCACAGAGCCCAGTTCTTGTTCTATTAAAAAAAACACGTTTTGGCCATTCCATCAGCTACTGAAATAAGTGGATCAAATGTGTGCTTCTGCACCAGTGTTGTCTTTCTCACCAGGTCAACAGGCGGGTCCAAAGGGTCAGAGACAAGAAATCCGCCACAAGGAGGCGCAGCCCTCCCAGGTATAAAGTTCAGGTGGACTGTTGGTGAAGGCCGAAGAGTCATGGGACACAAACTTCTGATGTTTTGAATGACAAATATGCACAGGATTAGACAGAGGTACATATAGTTGTGCTGTTTAAAGATGTAAGGACAAGTTGGCATTTCTTTCCCGAATGAAAAAAAGGGAACAATGATTTCTACTGAGTTGAGATGGATTGTTAGTTTACCTTAACACCACATCGTTGACTGGACAGAGCAGCAGTGGTTTGCGGTGGGAAATAAGTGTGAATACTGACGGTGGTGATTGTCGCAATGGCCAACAGTCGAATCTCGTCGGGGAGTTAACCCTGTAGGATTCGGGATAAGGTTGTCTGCCGGTCCAACTTCAGGCTAGTGAAGGACAGCAGGAGAAGAATTGTTCATGGTCATAAGGCACTATATACCCATAATCACACACAGATCAGATTAT
>NW_022602808.1:0-76063 GCF_008692095.1 Etheostoma spectabile | reverse complement strand
TAGCAACAGTTTTGATACCTTTCAGTCGGGTTTCCGACCACACCACAGCACTGAAACGGCTCTTGTCAAGTCTTTATGACATCCCCCTTAACACAGATAATGGCAAAATTTCAATCTTATATTACTTGATCTCAGTTCTGCATTTTGACACGGTCGACCATGACATATTACTAGACCGATTGGAAAACTGGGTAGGACTTTCTGGCTTAGTACTAAACTGGTTTGAATCCTACCTAAAATAGGGATTACTTTGTGTCCATAGGTAATTATGCATCTGAGCGTACAAATATGACGTGCGGAGTTCCGCAAGGCTCCATTCTGGGGCCTCTTCTGTTTAACATTACATGCTTCCACTGGCTCAGATTATGGAGAAAAACAAAATAAGTTACCATAGTTATGCGGATGACACCAAATTTACAATAACTTATCGCCAGGGGACTATAGTCAATACAAAAACTGACTAACTGCATCAAACAAATTACGACTGGATGTGCCAGAACTTTCTGAAATTATGAAGGAAAAACTGAGGTATTTTTTTTGGAAAAAAAAGAGGAACGATTAAAAGTCTGCGCTCAGCTTCAAACAACAATGTTAAAAACAACAGACAAAGCCAGAAATCTTGGTGTAGTCATGGACTCAGACCTGAACTTTAACAGCCACATTAAGACAATTACAAAGTCAGCCTACTATCACCTAAAGCCATATCAAGGGTTAAAGGACTTATGTGTCCACAGGACTTGGAAAAACTGCCATGCTTTCATCTTCAGTAGACTTGACTACTGTAACGGGGTCTTTACGTCTCCCTAAAAATCAATCGACAGCTGCAGCTGATTCAGAACGCTGCTGCTCGAGTCCTCACTAAGACCAAGAGACTGGATCACATCACTCAGTTCTGAAGTCTTTACACTGGCTTCCTGTGTCTCAAAGAATGATTTCAAAGTACTCTTGCTAGTTTATAAATCCCTTAACGGTTTAGGTCCAAAATACATTTCTGATCTGCTACTACACTATGACCCCCCCGACCTCTCAGGTCATCTGGGACAGGTCTACTTTCTGTCCCCAGAATCGAACTAAACAGGGTGAAGCAGCTTTCAGTTTCTATGCTCCTCCTATCTGGAATAACTCCCAGAAACCTGTAGATCCGCTGCTACTCTCAGTTCTTTAAATCAAGGCTGAAGACCTTCCTTTTTTATGCTGCCTTTCTTTAAATTAATGCTAATTTCTTTCTTATACTGCAACTGTAACTTTTATTCTTGTGTTTTATGTGTCCTAATGTTTCTATTTTGTTTTTAACTGTCTATTCATGTGTCTTATTGATTTTTAATGCTTATGACTTTTAACTGTTTGTACTTGTGTTTTATCTTTTTTAATGATTTTGTGTAAAGCACTTTGAATTGCCCTGTTGCTGAAATGTGCTATAGAAATAACGCTGCCTTGCCTTGCCTTGCCTACGTCCGCTACGTCCTGCTGTGCCTTGTAATGCCGCACAGCGTCCTGCTATGCCATGAACTACTACAAAGAACTTCTACAAACTCTAATTTTTTCTATTTTTTGTTATTGCCACTCTTCATTCTAACCCCAACCGGCCCGTCAGACACCGCCTACCAAGAGCCTGGGTCTGACCGAGGTTTCTGCCTAAAAGAAGTTTTTCCTCGCCACTGTCGCACTGTTGCTTGCTCTGGAGGAAACTATTAGAACTGTTGGGTCCTTGTAAATTCTGGAGTGTGGTCTATCTGTAAAGTGTCTTGAGATAACTCTTGTTATGAATTGATACTATAAATAAATTGAATTGAAAATTGAATTGAATTGAATTAATTAAGCAAAATGAACAGAACAAATTGCAGCGACAAGAAAACAGACTTGCTGTTTAATTTTGTCAACAAACAGAGAAGAGATTAATTTTACAGGTCTGTTGTGTTTTGTTTTTGTTGTTCACATCAGTGTGCTATGATGTGAATTTTTACCCTGTGTCTTCCATGATGCAGCCCAGCTAAGCATCTGGGCACCTGCAGTCCCTGTAATGAAGACAAGGAGGAAGAAGAGCATAGATGAGTGGGAAAGGTGACTCAAAGGAAAGGACAGTAAAGGAAAAAATAATGTGTTAATTGGCATTTACAACCCAAGATATAACACTTCACATGCTGCAGCGAGAGTTATGATCAGCAAAGAAGAATAGACTTTCCATAGAACTGGCACCTAGTGACAGAGGTATGGAGAGCCTATAGTGTGTGCACTGAGCTCTTGTCCTGACGTTAAATAATAGGCATAATGGCTCTTCAACATTAGTCAGAGCCCAGTGTTCAGTGGCAGCAATGTTCTAACCCCGCCCCCTCCTTCTTGGACACAGGTGACTTGTCACCCAATAGAAGAGTCTAATGACAGAAGAGAACTGATGGAACGGATCCAACACCCAACTCTCTCTCCAACACCCCCCTCAAAACCATCCCTCCTCCTCTCAATCCTTCCCACATTGATCTTGCTTGGATCATTTATTCAGTTAAGCGCCTGGTTTATTAGATCTCTCTATCGCCCCCTGCATTATCAAGGTTTCATGTTGTCTTTTACCTGCAGAGTTGCGTACGTTGTTCCACCTCATGCCGATGTTCTGGCCGAGACTCTGGCACAAAGTGATGGCCTACATTCCCATACTGGAACAAATACCCATTGGAAAACTTTATTTTGAGATGGGGACAATATTAATATACAATGCTAAAGTTAACTTGGGCTGCACCAAACATGGTGTACTTAAAACCAGAATTAAAGTAATGATAATGATAAAATAAGGGCTACAGCCAGCAGCAAGTTTAGCTTAGCATAGAGACTGGAAGCAGGGCTCTGTCAAAACGGTGACAATAGCCTTAAAAGTTGTTAAGTCTGTACAAAAACAAAGTGTAAAAACAACATAAGTAATGAAGTTAAATCAGTACTTCTACTTTTACCAGAGTATTTGTTAACACAATTATCTGTACTTCTACTTGAGCACGGGCAGTGAGTACTTTTGCCATCTCTGACGGCCTCTGTATTGTTCTGTTTAGAGTATGTATATATTGTGTGTATAGACTAGTGTGTACATTTTTTTGTTTCGGTTGTTTGTGTTTTGTGTGTAAGCACAGTTTTGAGCAACAATGCTCCAAAGAAAAATTCCTCGTATGTGTCCTCATACCTGGCGAATAAAGCTGACTCTGATTCTGATTCTGATTCTGATTCTGATTCTGGTATGCAGGTCACTTGATGTAATCCAAGCAAATACATAAGGCTCCACCCAACAGTTTTGTGATACGTGGCGTGTAACTGTATGTCAATGATCAAGTTTGTTGCTGTGACCAAGAAACCACCAGCATGTTGACTGATACATCATCAGTTCCCAAATTGTCTTGGATGCCAAATATTTGAATTCAAAGTCAGAATCCAAGTGACATTTAAGAACAATACAATGCACGTCCAGCTTCTACATTTCCAAATGAGTCAGCTTCCCCAATTTCTGAGTAACAGAAAATAGCCTGATAAGCATACATGTGCAGCGCAACCTCAAAAAGCCATAAAGCGAATGCTTGTGGCTTAAAGATCGAGCTCCCGCTCAAAACAACACGGACAGGAGCAGTCTCTGTGGCGCAATAGGTCAGCGCAGTCGGCTGTTAACCGAAAGGATGGTGGTTCAAGTCCACCCAGGGACGTTAGATGATTAAATAACTTGGAGTAAGCCAACTCTAGGGTTTATCATTCTGCAGGTAAATATAGAGCAGCCCAAAGATAACCCAAGTGGCCTTACCTATATCTGAAGGTACAGTTCTGAAAACCATGTACTGTACATATTAATCTTTACGGTCATTGGTATGCAGGTCACTTGATGTAATACAAGCAAATACTTAGGCCAGATAGAGACAAAAGTGAGAGAAAGAAAAAGAGACTAGCTGTCTAAAGGATAAGCAGTTGAGATAGTGTGAGTCTTTGAGAACTGTAAGTCATATAACTGATGTTGTCAGTTCATTTAAACTAATGAGGAAGAATTTGACAAATCAAAATCAAGTTCAGGAACTTATTCTTTCAAACATCACACCTGAGTCTCTCAAGTCCTGACCATTCCCTGACCGGGAATCGAACCCGGGCCGCGGCGGTGAGAGCGCCGAATCCTAGCCACTAGACCACCAGGGAGTCACATCTATCAAAGTTATCTTTGATAGATGTGAGTTTTCTTTTCACTTACTGGAATGACTCATATTGTTTTAGGCGAGGAGTGGCGCCTGGCTAGAGCTTCAGAAGGCAGGACATGACAGATTACACATCTGTCACATAGTCAGTTTGTAGTCTTAAATACCAAGTCTCTTGCTGTTCCTTGACTAGTCGGCCCCCCTGCTTTGCATCGCTCTAGGTATGTAGAAAAAAAATCTGTTATGCACCTTTGCATTGCACTAAAATGTCAAAATTTGGACCTGAATCCAACAATAACATTACTTGACACTCACATACATTGGTTTTCAGTTAAAAATGTTGGTAAGGGGTTTAGTTACTGCTTGAAAAAATGAAAAGATTGTTATTGAGATGGAGGCAGATGAAGTGTTTATGACCCATCAATGATGACAAAAGGATACATCCACTGTCGGGGTCTGATTTAAAGGAAATGGTAGTCTTTAAAACGTTAAACTAATGAGGAAGAATTTGACAAATCAACCAAAAACTTGCTCTTTTAAATCTGTATCTGTCAAGTCCTGACCATTCCCTGACCGGGAACTGAACCCCAGCCGCGGCGGTGAGGGCGCCAAATCCTAGCCATTAGACCATCAGGGAGTTACATCTATCAAATTTAATTTAACATATTGTTGGTTATATTGTTTTAGGCAAGAAATGGCGCATGGTGCCAAATGGAAAACTGCCTGTTTCGATTTAATTACATGGTAATAATACAAAAACAGAGGTGTAGTGATTACTTGGAAATCCTTCTGGTAGTTTCTGAAATAAAAACCATGAATCAGTGGTGGAAAATGCAAAACTACCTGTTTCAATTTTATTACATGGTAATATTAGAATAACAGAGGTGCAGAGATTAGAGGTGCAGAGATTACCTGGAAATACTTACCATGAAATATGTCTTGTCCTTCACGTACGTAACGCTGTGCAATCTGACCAGCGGCTAAACACCTTCCACCATCAAGCACTGGCGACCGGGATCCTTGTAACACGTTTATTTGAGTAACAAAGGGTGAAACTGGGAGAAAACACAATGACCAGTTACTTAGATAGTAATGAGTCACAGATATTAAACAAAGATAATTGTAAAAACAATATAACTACACAACAGGCTAGCAAAAATGTAAGATGAAATAAAGAAACACGTAATGTATTGTTATACAGTGTACGTAGTATAACCTTATGTTGGGTATCTAAATAAACTAAGATATACTTACATGTGGCATTACCCAAGATAAAAGTGGCAAACTAGCTTACTGAAGTATACCGTCAGTTAGGGCTGAATGATATTGTGTTTTAGCATTGACATCGCGATGTGCGCATGCGCGAAAGTCACATTGCAGGACGTTACGATGTTGACGTTAATACTTTTTTGCTGCTTGATAGAAAAGTAACCTTTCACCGTTTCTTCTTTACATGATTATTACCATCCGACCATTCCCCTTTAAGACAGGTAGCCATGTGGGCAACGTGTGTATGTGACGTTAGTCCGACGGGTTTGGTATGGGAAGTGAGGCTCTTCCTGTGTAGAAAAGTAGCCTACCGTTGGCAACAGCTGCCTCCGACACAGTGATGTCATAGTATTTGATGGGTAGTGAGTGACGCTACAGTAGTTTGGGTTTTATGTTCTCCTCAAATACAAACTAAACCCCGTGATTATGCAACATAATCACAACGTCTCCCGGGCATTTCCCACCGCAGAAAGCTGCTATCAGCCAAGCTAAAGCTAATATTGTTAGCTTAAAGAAACAAGCAGAAAGCTGCTACCAGCCAGGCTAAAGCTAAAATAGTTAGCTTAAAGAAACAAGCAGAAAGCTGCTATCAGCCAAGCTAAAGCTAATACAACTAGCCCAAAGAAACAAGAGGCATGCAGGTCTGGTCAGTTTATCAAACTATCGAGCTGACCCCGCTAGTCACCCACAACCTGAAATTTAGAGGAAGCAACATGTAGTCACTGTCATTCACGTTAACCTGGATTGATTATTATATGAATACAATGGTGTCAACCAGCGTATTTCTACCTAATTTCCCTCTCCAAAATCACTTCAGAAGAGTAATGTTAGTCACAGTGCTTACTTGCTTTGGTGTTTGTAAAGCAATAAAGTTCAACAAAGAATATGAAGGTAAATATGGTGCAAATGTGAGAGCGCGTAGATGTGATGTGAGCACTTAGAGAATATGATTTGAGAGCTTGTAGAAAAAATTCTGTACTTGTACTTTATTTCATTTTTTTTTTCACTTCAGTCACTTTTCCACAGCGGCGAGTCTGCACCCTCGACTTTTGCAACACTTCTTGCGATACATTTGGTGCAAAACTAAGTTGTACCTGTGGACTTAGTCTGTGGAGCTCTGAGCCAACAGGATGGGGGGGAGGGGGCAGCAGGGTTTTTATCCCCAGATGAGGGACAACTCTGTCCGCTTATTTATGTAGCATGAAAGCTAGCATAAGCTTACTAGCATCCAGCCTGCTTCTAAATACTGTAAATACCTTTTAATTAGCTCAACACTTTTTAACAGTTAAACTGAAACACTGGCGCTGAGCTCCAGGTCCTGCAGACGCAGACGGACCGCCGTCAGTGGGGCTCGGCCAGCGGGGAAACATCGCTAGAAATCTCCGCTGCCAACCTCAACGGGATCTGATCTCCAGCGGGACATGGAAAGCTCCAGACCCGATAGCAGCGGCGCAACCCCCATGAGCCCACCGCCAGTGTTGGGGAATAGCAAGCTAGCGTTAGCAAACTAACCAACAAGCCCGCTTAAAAAAAATAAAAATTTAATTTAAAAGGCACGCATTATACCCATTGATGGCGGTCCGTCCGTGGCTGCTCACCGCCAGTGTTTCAGTTTGACTGTTTAAAGTGTTAGGATAATTAAATGTATTTATTTATAAGCGGGGTTAGTTTGCTAACGCTAGCTTGCTATTCCAACAACACTAGTGGTGAGCGGGTCTGAAGCTATCCATGTCCGTCTGCAGCTGCAGGACCTGGAGCTCACCGCCAGTGTTTCAGTTTGACTGTTAAAAAGTGTTGAGATAATTAAAAAGTATTTGTTTGGAAGCAGGCTGGCTGCTAGTTAGCTAACGCTAGCTTCCATGCTACATACAGTGGGTACGGAAAGTATTCAGACCCCTTTAAATTTTTCACTCTTTGTTTCATTGCAGCCATTTTCCAAAAATCAAAAAGTTCATTTTATTTCTCAGTAATGTACACTCAGCACCCCATCTTGGACAGAAAAAAACAGAAATGTAGAAATTTTTGCAAATTTATTAAAAAAGAAAAACTGAAATATCACATGGTCATAAGTATTCAGACCCTTTGCCGTGACCCTCATATGTAACTCAGGTGCTGTCTATTTCTTCTGATCATCCTTGAGATGGTTCTACACCTTCATTGGAGTCCAGCTGTGTTTGATTATACTGATTGGACTTGATTAGGAAAGCCACACACCTGTCTATATAAGACCTTACAGCTCACAGTGCATGTCAGAGCAAATGACAATCATGAGGTCAAAGGAACTGCCTGAAGAGCTCAGAGACAGAATTGTGGCAAGGCACAGATCTGGTCAAGGTTACAAAAAAATTTCTGCTGCACTTAAGGTTCCTAAGAGCACAGTGGCCTCCATAATCCTCAATGGAAGACGTTTGGGACGACCAGAACCCTTCCTAGAGCTGGCCGTCCGGCCAAACTGAGCTATCGGGGGAGAAGAGCCTTGGTGAGAGAGGCAAAGAAGAACCCAATGGTCACTGTGGCTGAGCTCCAGAGATGCAGTCGGAGATGGGAGAAAGTTGTAGTAAGTCAACCATCACTGCAGCAATCCACCAGTCGGGGCTTTATGGCAGAGTGGCCCGACGGAAGCCTCTCCTCAGTGCAAGACACATGAAAGCCCGCATGGAGTTTGCTAAAAAACACCTGAAGGACTCCAAGATGGTGATAAATAAAATCCTCTGGTCTGATGAGACCAAGATAGAACTTTTTGGCCTTAATTCTAAGCGGTATGTGTGGAGAAAACCAGGCACTGCTCATCACCTGTCCAATACAGTCTCAACAGTGAAGCATGGTGGTGGCAGCATCATGCTGTGGGGGTGTTTTTCAGCTGCAGGGACAGGACGACTGGTTGCAATCGAGGGAAAGATGAATGCGGCCAAGTACAGGGATATCCTGGACGAAAACCTTTTCCAGAGTGCTCTGGACCTCAGACTGGGCCGAAGTTTACCTTCCAACAAGACAATGACCCTAAGCACACCGCTAAAATAACGAAGGAGTGGCTTCACAACAACTCCGTGGCTGTTCTTGAATGGCCCAGCCAGAGCCCTGACTTAAACCCAATTGAGCATCTCTGGAGAGACCTGAAAATGACTGTCCACCAACGTTTACCATCCAACCTGACAGAACTGGAGAGGATCTGCAAGGAGGAATGGCAGAGGATACCCAAATCCAGATGTGAAAAACTTGTTGCATCTTTCCCAAAACGACTCATGGCTGTATTAGATCAAAGGGTGCTTCTACTAAATACTGAACAAAGGGTCTGAATACTTATGACCATGTGATATTTCAGTTTTTGTTTTTTAATAAATATGCAAAAATTTCTAAATTTCTGTTTTTTTCTGTCAAGATGGGTTGCTGAGTGTACATTACTGAGAAATAAAATGAACTTTTTTGATTTTTGGGAAAAAGGCTGCAATGAAACAAAGAGTGAAAAATTTAAAGGGGTCTGAATACTTTCCGTACCCACTGTAAATAAGCCGGACAGAGTTGTCGATCACAGAAAAAAACACAGGTAAAATTAAAAAACGCTGCATAAGCTTTGCTACTGTGTGTTTATTTAAATATAGGTACACCTACATGTAGGTTGACGAGATTCCAATATAAGCCTATATGTTAATATTAGGAGTATCCATATGTCAAGGGTGTATATTTTCATTAGGCGGTGCAGTACAGCCCGATCCAGCAGAGGAGAGTTCTAGCCCAACCAGGCTCCTCTCTTTACATTGTAAGCCTCACTGGGTGTCCAAACTAAAATGATAAGAGGCAACTTGGTAGACTCCTTACTGATGTTTATATCTGTACTCACAATGCCTTTTTTTAAAACACCAGCCAATCACAAGTCTTACATGTGAATGATCAATGTGTGAGTAATCAGGGAGCTCAAATAAAAGATAGTTGCAAGGTCTACCAAATGTGTAACTTTACAAGCCGTAAAATGTTGGAACCTTGTTTGCCACAGATTCCCAAACCTCCCCTCAAAATGTCGATCACACATTTTCCAGCCCCTAATTGATGCTAGCAGAGCAGAGTGGCGCTACCCAGAACGTATTTGTCCACTTTCTCATCTCCTTTTCTTACCAATCAAACCCAAAGCTCCCTTCCATTTTTTGCCAATCACGAGAGACTTCATATCCATTTCTTGCCAATCAAAAAAGCGCCTCCTCTTGGCAACGCCCATCTCCATTTCCTACCAATCCAAACGCATTTTCTGCTTCGATGGCAGTTGCTGCAATCGCAAGAGAAGACGACTCATCTCGGTATTTTTCCACGGAAAATAAAGTAAGTTATTACTGGCACCACATCTCATGAATTAAACTTGTCAAAAGTTCATGTAATTGATGTATTTGTTTGACCGCAATGTCATATTGTTGTGCACTTTGCTAGTTAAGAACAAGCTTATAACGTTATGCTGCTGTAAGCAGTAGTAGCTAGTGTATTAACGCTACGGTAACGTTAGGCCAAACGTCACCGTCACATGTTGTGCATTAAACCTGTTACATGTTCACGTAATGTATGTAGCTATGTGTTTATTTGCCTGCGAAGTCATGTTGCGGTGCACTTTTCTAGTTGAGAAGAGTATAACGTTAGTCAACAGGATAGGCTACGTTATGTGTATCACTTTATGTATAAAGTAACATCAATATGTTAAGTAACGTCAGTATCTTAAGTTAACGTTAGCTGTAATTTAATTTTTATTTTAAAATATTATTATAATATATTTTATAATTTTTAGAGGGAGAGAGAGAGAGAGTGAGAGAGAACTGATAAATTGATTGAATTGACATCAGTCCCTTATAATTTATATTACTTTAAGATTAGCATTCAAACGTTTACCCCAACTTTAGTCCACTGTGGTATTTGTTGACAATAAAATATAATTGTAATATAATAATGTTAATGTTGATAATGATTATATTAAGCCTCAATTATGACTCAAGCCCCTGTACTAGCAATGTTACAACATGCTTTACTATAAGATGAAGGTAGATAGATTTAGATGATAGAAATTAGCTATTCCATGGTCATGCCTGTAATATATAATTATTTGATTAAATCTTATACTATAGTTTTGTCTTTTTGGATACAATAAAGGGACCTTATTAAGTGCCTAACTATTGACATTATTGTCCTATTGTCCTATTGAGTTTTAATCTCAGATGGCTTCTAAGGCTAAGAAGCATCGTGCCATGGGGGACGATGAATGGCTGTCCCGGCTGAGGACGTTTGCCGCTACAGGGGTCTGGCCTACTGATGCTGGGAATAGACCAGCCCCTAGTCAAAAGAGATGGCATGAGCTCTATCTTAAGGTACAGCTTTTTACATGTTTTTTAACAACTATCAACAATTAATTAATGTCATGTAACATTCTGGTGCATTTTAATTTTGGTGAATTACAGATAGAGAAGTGTCCACTCCAGCAGCGGGGGCAGATGTCTCTTTTTGGTGGAGCACAGGTCTGCACGTGTGGATTCCACACTAAGAAGGTAAAGTTAATTGGGATATTTAAATGATAGATAAATACTAAAGATGCAATCATAATGTATGTTGTTAAAATTGACTTATATTTGTGGCTGTTGATTTCTTTGATATTTGTATTAGAAAACTAATGTGCAGACAGCCACACCGGCTGCTGCAGCTGGCCCAGCTCCGTCAACTGCTGCTGACCCTGCTGCTCCAACTGCTGCTGGACCCTCTGCTGGTCGAATGCAACCCAAATTCTCCCTTGAAATGGTACCCAGCATTACTATTTAATAAAACATATAAACAGAATCAATGCAAACAGTAGCTTTAATTACATGTATATTGCTTTGACCTGTACAACTCTATGATCATTTCCTGTAACTTGGGACATTTCATCCTTCCCCAGTTATTCAAACCACGGTTCGGTGGCTCACATACTGCAACACTGAAGCCCAACCTCAGTATGGCCAGGAAACCTTCTCAGGTAGGATGCCACATATTGTTTAATTATAATGCATTTAGTTAATAATGCCTTTTATTAGTTTGCACTCCCTTTTTCTTAAATAAACTGAATTAAAAAGACCTTGTGTTAAACTTGAAACTTTAAAATTGTATCTCTTTGGGAGAATAGTTTGCGTGCTACTCTGCGTGCAATTTCTCTTATCTTCCAGGTTGTTTCCAGCATTGCCACTACGTCATCTGGCAGTTTGATTGACACCTCTGCAATAAAAACCACCATCCCTCTTGCTGCACCTCAATCAAACCTTGCTGCGGCCTCTGTCAGTCCCACTGTCTCCCATTCTGCGTCCAATCCTAAAACCATAAGGACAATCTCCCCTTTCTCTCTTCCCCCTTCCTCTTCTACAGTCTCTGTGAGGACCAACAAGCGCCCTGCCATTGATATCCCCTCAGATTCAGCTGGCTCTGTAATTCTTTTTTTAATGTTTTGTTTCACATTTACAAAAGTTATTCTTTTTATTCAACATTTCAAATTTACAATAGCTATCTTTTTATACACCAATCTTTTTCTTTCTGTCAATTAGGATGGATCTACTTTATCTGCCCCACTAGTGCCTCTGCCTGCATCATCTGGATCCTGTCAATCCTGGTTGCCTGTCAAACTGAGAAATAGCCTCCCTGTTCAAGACCAGCAGTGGATCTCATCTACACTGTGGCGAAACCAGCGTCTAAGGGATGACCTGAAACTCTGGTATGATCCACCTACCCCATCCCTGATCTACCACCAGGTCCCCACTCCAGAACGCTTTTTCTGCCACCGCCTTCTTGTGTGGATGCCATACCACCTGTGGAGGATCAGAGTGATCTGTCCCAAATGTGGGGGGCACCTCACAGGAGGAGGTAGTCACAAAAGGGCACGACTGGTACTAGATATCGACAGGAACTATTTGATGATCACGGAGACCCTCAGGTGCAGCAACTCAGGATGCAAAGCATCCTACCTGTCTTCGGGTGTCAGTATTTTAGACCAGCTGGACCTTATCACAGTCGTTTCCTCCTCTCCAGCCTCAGTGATTTTCTTCTTCTCTTGACTTTATCTTGTCACAGTCCCTTGATTTCTGTTTGATTTTCATTTTGCATTATGTACTGTAGGTATGCATGTGACATTCGTGTCATACGCCTACTGAGGGAAAGGACACTGGGGAACAGCTCGGCCCGCCTGGCCAAGCAATTAAAGGAGAACCACAGTGAGGAGTGGCTGCAGCGCCTGGCCAGGTACCTTGGCGAGTGTTCAGCCTTCATGGAACGTCCTAGCCTTCTTCCTGTAGTCTGTCAGGAGCCCCCAGAGCCCGTAGCTGTACCAACCCACAGGTGGCTTATGACAGTCTACGGAAAGGACATCATGAGTAGAATAGACCACATAAAGGCCAGAATCACTTCTGTCTTTGGGTCTATTATAAAAATGGACTCTACCAAGAAGGTAAAACATTTTTAGATTACAAACATGACATAAAAAATGCAGTGTTATCATAGTTGCCACAGCAGGTTTACTTAAGATATGAATCACTTTTTGTTTTGTATGTGTAATGACAGATCACCAAGAAGCTGTCAGGGGCAGCAAAGGGGACGGCACTGTGGATGACTTCTGTAAGTAATGAGCTGGGTCAGATTCTTGTCAGTGTGCTGACTGCACAGGAAGGACCTGGCCTGGATGCCATGGTGGATGGCATCATAACAAGGTACAGCCAGGCAGGTGTGCCTCCCCCAAAGCTGCTTTATGTGGACACTGGCTGCTGCATGGAGACAGATGGACAGACCAAACTCCAGAGAAGATTTGGTGGATGGCCAGACCTCAACATACGTCTGGACATCTACCACTTCATGCGACGGCTAGCAGCTGGTTGTACCACAGACGCCCATCCTCTGTACCCCATTTTCATGGCACGTCTATCAACGTGTATTTTTGAGTGGGATCCAGAGGATGTTGCTGTTTTACGCCGTTCCAAGAGAGTGCAAATGCAGCAAGATGGTGTTCCTGGTATTACTGATGCAATGGTGGATAAGAGCATCACTAAATACGAGCTTGCTCTCCACTGCAGAAGAAAGACCAGAGGACAGGAGACCACCATCAATCTTACAAACCACCTTTTGCAGGAACTAATGGGGGAAAAGGGGAGAGATCTGCTGGGTGTTCCACTCCTGGATCGGGTCAGAATGGAGCATATCTGGCGTGTGCAAAAGAGACACGTTAAGTGCATTCAGGATTTGCCAGGCGTGGCTCTCTACACAGAGACCGGCTCCATCACCACCAAGGAGGGCATTGTTCTGAAGAACTACAGGTGTGCAAGAGGCTCAACATCACTGGAATCCTTTCATTTGCACCTGAACAGGTTTATTCCAGGTGATTGTTTTATGTATATTTATTTATGTGTATATATATGTTATAATTTATATTACATTATATTATAATATAGTGTTGACTATTCTTCTCAGTAATGAGGGAATTCAAATTTAATTTCAGGAACAAAGGCCAACAGCCTAAACTTTCAGCTGTTTCTGCTAGAAGGCCTTAGCAGGTGGAACCAGGACCGGGCTGCACAGTCTCTTGCCACCAAACCCTCGCATCTCCTCAGCTACTCTGGAGACCTTGTCCAGTCGGTCAACACCAATAGTCTGAAGGTGCTTGGTCGGAAGTATGTTCCGTTTTTCCAGCCTCCGCCCAAATACACCGGTATGTTAAGCAGCAGGCATGTTATTCAACATTCATCAACTCTGCATTTACATATTATTGTTTATTTATTTTTATGATATTGTGATTGTTATTTTTATCTGTGTTTGCTGCCTTCATGTACAGCACTTTGTTCAGCTACTGCTGATGTGAAAGCGCTTTATAAATAAAGTGATGATGATGATGATGATTTATGTATTTGTGCTCATTCATGCTAATAAGATCTCTCTTTATTATGTTGTCCACCTCCCAGGAGAGCTCATTGGTGTTGACTACTTGCATAATCAGACAGGGCAGCCCATTCAGGACATGAACCCAGACTCTGAGAAGACAGATGAGCTGTTGGAAGATATCAACATTGAGGAGGAGCAGGAAGATGAAGGCTTTGAGGACCAGGATCTAGACCCAACAGTTGTGAACCTGATAACATCAGCATCTGTTCCAGGCCAGTGTGTTGCTTCATCCAGCCAGCCTGCTGCTGCCTTTGTGTCTACCCCAGCTACCCAGCCTGCTGCTGCCTTTGTGTCTACCCCAGCTACCCAGCCTGCTGCTGCCTTTGTGTCTACCCCAGCTACCCAGCCTGCTGCTGCCTTTGTGTCTACCCCAGCTACCCAGCCTGCAGCCGCCTCTGTTTCTACCCCAGCTACCCAGCCTGCAGCCGCCTCTGTTTCTACCCCAGCTACCCAGCCTGCAGCCGCCTCTGTTTCTACCCCAGCTACCCAGCCTGCTGCCGCCTCTGTTTCTACCCCAGCTACCCAGCCTGCTGCCGCCTCTGTTTCTACCCCAGCTACCCAGCCTGCAGCAGTCTCCATGCCTGAAGAACAACTAGTAAGAGGGATTAAAGAATAGCTAAGAAAAAGAATACCTAAATGTGTAATTATTCCATAGTATTGTGTGCGTAATATTAGTGATAACTTTTAATCGTTGGTCTGATGTTGTTTTTCAGGCTGTGGATGAACACAACATGCCGGGAATGGATCTTGTGGACAGTCTAGCAGAGTATCTGGTGGGTCTGAAGAACCATACAGGTTTGACCTTGAGCAACCAACAGGCCAGCACCATCATTGACCTCTGGCAGAGCCTGCTGCCATATGACCAGCAACGGGTGGTGTTTGCTGCCAGACACCAAGACAGGCTCATAGTAGGAAAGTTCAGGTCTCCAAAACTACGGGCAGAGTTTACTCCTGGTGTGGAGAGCCTGAAGCGGTGTGTGCTGGGATCCATTGCCTCCCCTGCCCAGTGGCCAGACTGCTGCCGCTTGGTGGAAGCCATTTGTATCAGACTCTGTGATTTACACAAGAATCCAAAAAGGAAAGTAAAGGGTAAAGTACAGGACTATGCTACAAGATGGAGTTGTGTCCTGCAGGATTACCGCAAAATCCGGCAGCTTATTCTGGGTAATGGAGCCATCATGCAGAGCACTACACTGCAGCTGGTTGAGATCAATCAAACAACCCTCATGCAGTGGCATAATAAACGGGTGAAGCGCCAGGATGTTACACTGATCCTGCAGGGAATAAATCTACCTGCCCGAATTGCTGTGGCCTCGGAGGCCCTTCCACCTGCCAACATCCACGCTGCTGCTCCTCCTCAAACACACCGCACTGAACATGTTTACAACCTGCCCCCAAGCACTGTGGGGTTGGCAAAGACAAAGTGGTGGCAGAGAGTAGCCCCCGTCACCACTGCCCCACAGGCTATCATGCCAAAGCCATCAGCCCAGAATCCACTTTTTCTACAGCCTCCTGCCCCTGTCACCGCTGCCCCACAAGCTATTATGCCAAAGCCATCAGCCCAGAATCAGATTTTTCCACAGCCTCCTGCTTCTGGTCCTCTGTCGTTCTTCCCTCAAGCAACCTCTGTCTATCCTCAAGCCCCAGGAACTTTGTTTGCTGTTCCAACACTAGCATACCGTGCCCCCCATGTACCGGTTGCCCCTCTTGCTCCATCCGCACCTCCACCTGCCAGTGGTCGCCCTGCCTCTAAGGCAAGGTTTAATAAGAGGAAGGTGGAGTACAACACTTGCAGGAAGTGTGGACAATTCAGAACCGCAGAAACTGGGCACAGCCAATATCAAGGCACTATCTACTGCCCAAATACAGAAACACTGTCAAAAGAGTTGTGGTTAGATCAGATTAAAAAATCAAAAATTTAAATGTATAATGTACATAGAAAATGTAAATAGTTAGATTTTACTATGCAAACAATACTATGATGTATTGTGGTTTATATGTTATGTGTGTTTTACTCTTTGTACAGAAGTAGTTTGTTGATTCTCTCATTTTCCTCCCTGGTGTAAAAACCTTTGTATAGTCAGTCATTTCTTGTGCTAAACAATATTATTCGTTACCTAAAGACATATTGTTTTGTTGAGATCAGTAATTTAATAAAGTTGGCATGTATTATATTAATTGGCTTCATTTCAATATTATTCTAAATTATAGTGTACACACTGCTGAGCATATGACTTGCCTTTATACACCCTACTTCCCTGCAATGATTACTGTAAGACATACTAGCTTTTAGAGAAAAGAGAACTAAAAATGCTTGGTTTTACCTGTCATACATTGTTTAAAGAAAAAGAAAATGATTTATTACTAAACAATACTTGTTATAAAGACTAACTTTTAATTTTGACCAAATATAGCACGATTACTAAATGTATGCAGTACTAAAAACAGATATATTGTTCAAAAGTCAATCTAAACGTCATAAATTATTTGTTTAAATTGTTTCCCAACCTTACTAATATCTTATTCCTCCAAAACTTTGTTTAGTAGAACAATAAAGTTGTGGACAGTGGAATTGGATCTTCTGGCACTAGGTGGGGATGGAACCTAAGATCTGGTGCTAGGTGGGGATCGAACCTGTGACCTTTGAATCTACGTTAAACTTCCCTTATTTCCCAGAAACATTCCAATTTCAGCAATTAAATTCAAATCTGACTTAATAGAAACTATGAAACTCTTACACTTTGTGGGTAATTTAGCATCTTTCTCATCTTTTCTCTCATTTCTTCTTTTTTCCTCCTTTTTCCTCTTCCTTTTCCTCTTTTTCCTTCTTCCCTCCCTCTTCCCCTTTTTCCTCTTCTTCCCCCCCCCTTACAGACTATTGTTCCCCAGCTTTGGCGCAGCGGAAGCGTGCTGGGCCCATAAACCTGAGGTTGATGGATCGAAACCATCCTCTGCTAATTGTGTCAGCATTGCTTCTATTTTCCTGTGTGTTCATGTTTAACGAAGCATCTGTTGCTGCATCTGTCTGAAGTGAAATGTCTCCACCTGCTGAAAAATAAACTTAATGGCATGTCAATTATATTTCATCCATGAATATGCAAACTACAGTGCTCATACTTGCTGTAACACCTATAAAAACTGGAGCGTAATACAATAAATATGCTACATTTAAAGTGCTTGTAGTGCTATCTGATAGTCTGAGGTATACAAGGGACACCGTTTAGTTTGTGTCAAATGCGCTCTACCACTGAACAACATCCCCTGAAGATTTTCAGATTTTTTTTACTTTTTTCCAAGATAGACTAAGACTTATCTTTATTAATCCTTTTGGGATGACTCACCATGAAGAAATTGAAATATTACGGAATAAAAGAAGAAACCTGGGTAAAACATGTAATGGTATTGTTGTATTTGGCTTCAAAACCTGTAAATGCAACTGCGATGGCTGGAAATCAAACCTGGGCAAAATACTTGCACTGCTACGATATAAATCATAGTTGAAAAGTAACACACCTGTTGCCTTTCTGCTGCTTTCTGCTCTGTTGATAAACTTTTCAATTGGTTAGTAGTAGTTACCAGACACGGGCAAAGTGCAAATCGCAGAGCACTCCCTGTGTCTGTGGATCCTCGTGGAGGCAGCTTGATTGATTGATAAAGTCCCTTATTTGTACCATAAAAGAGATCTAATATTTCATCAAATCAGAGGGGCAAGTAACCTTTCTGGTTACTTCATGACAAATAAAGCAAGTAACCACACAATGAAAACTGCTGCGATGGCTGGGAATCAAACCCAGGTCAACTACTTGGAAGGTAGCTATGCTCACCACTATACCATCACTGGACAATGCACTGCTCAATGCAAATCTTGGTCATTGAGACTTATTTTTGCATTAATTACCATGAACACAAGGAGATTGCCTTTTAATACTTTTCTCTTTCAGAATAAGAGCGTTTGGAGCTCTTTTACAGACCGAACAATAACACCTGTTGGAGATGCTGGGGATTGAACCCAGGGCCTCATACATGCAAAGCATGCGCTCTACCACTGAGCTACATCCCCTGAATGTTTTTAGCTTTTTTTTTTACTTTTTGTGAGATCATTAAATAAGAGAAGACACCTGGGTGAAATATGTAATATTTATTGTATATGGTTTCAAAACATGACGGTGGCTGGAAAGTGAGCCTTGGCAAAATGCTTGCACTGCTATGGTGTAAATCTAGTTCAAAGGTAACACATCTGTTGCCCTTCTGCTGGACAATACAACACTCACTGCAATCTTGTAACACATCTGGGCATTGAGAAATGCACTGGTGGAGACGGGTTGCTTCCAGTACCTATGAGATAATACAATATTGTTTATGAAGCCACAAACTATGTAGGGTGTTGTTTTAATGCCCCGGATCCCTAACAGGGAGTCTACCTCCTTCAATGTTGAGTTAGTTTTCTGATCGGTTAAGATTTCTGTGGGGACCCCTACCCGGGAAAAATGTTGAAGTAAACTATTGGCCACTTGTCTAGCCTTGGTGTTTCTGAGGGAGAAAGCCTCTGGGTAACATGTTGCATAATCACAAATCACTACGATGTAGTGGTGACCTGCCCTACTCCTACTGTTAAGGAGTTTAGATCGGTGGTTGGAGTCACCTGCTAGACACCCTCTGCTACAATTCTCCATGTCTTTTCTCTCTCTGTCTGTCTGTCACCCCAATCAGTTGAGGCAGACGCCCCCCCACCCTCTTAAAGAAGCCTTTCCTTGTCTCAGAAATAACCACAGAATCACAACTTCCATGCTTGTGCCAGTATTCAACCACCTGAAAGTCGCTGTATTTCCAGTATCAGTTGTGTTTTTTTGTTTTTAAAACACCTGCCCCGTGTGAGGGTTGAACTCACGACCTTCAGATTATGAGATTGACACCCTGCCTACTGCGCCAACGAGGCACTCTCAAGGTTGGGAAAATTCCGTAAAATTTGGTCTTCAATCTTAATAAAAACAATGTATGTGGAGACCTAAGCACTCCACATACTTTGCCAAACTTTGCGTAGGAATCGGCGTACGCCCGTCCTACGCCGGTTTTAGGTCGTATGCACGTTTCAGAAATGAGGGCCAATGTGAGCACAATAAAAAGTTCTTGAAGAAAGGTTTGTACTTGTGGACGTTCTAGTTTTTTTCCCAATTCTTCTGGTCACACTTGGCACTATTTCACATCTTTTGTCTGTAGTTCTCTATTCTTTCAGGGCTTAACTCTGTCTCCCCCGCCTCTTTTTTTTGTTTCTTGTTATGTCTTGGCAAGAAGTATTATGCTTTTGGGTCGTCTGTCCATCCGTCAGGCCAAAGAAACAGATACCAGCATGTAACTTTGCAAATCAGTGGCTCACCCTGGCCGCCATCAAAGATGCCATTTGGACTTCCAGAAACTTTCTGGTAAGAAAGCACATGCAGATCCCATTCCCTCAAAACGTGAATCACAGATTTTCCAGCACCTGGACTTGATCAGACTGGGAATATGCCAAAGAGATGTTCACAAGTTCAGCCGAGGTAAATACTCAGACCACATTCACACAGACCTAAAACTACTCATTTAATGCTGGTTACAATTTTCTAAAATAAACAATGTCAGAGAAAAATTGCAAAGAGTGAAGGGTGTTGATAACATTTTTTAACAAGGTATTGGCTCATTATTGCTTCAGTAGACTGCTTCAAGATTCTTCGAGGTAAGCAGGAAGCTCACATAAATGATAGTTGCAAGGTCTACCAAATGTTTAACTTTGCAACCCAAAAGCTGTTGGAACCTTGGTTGCCACTGTCCCTCAAAATGTAAATCCCAGAATTTTCCTTCCCCTGAGTGTAGACAGCAGAGCAGAGTGGCGCAGCGGAAGCGTGCTTGGGTCGTAACCCAGAGGTTGATGGATCAAAACCATCCTCTGCTGATGCAGGTCCCTGGATGTTATACAGGCTAATACTTAAGACCCTGACAGATTGTAGCTGAATTTCCTTGATGGAAAATTGCTAGAACTCTGTGTTTCATGGCTTGTTGGTCTGTGGGTATGATTCTTGCGTTGGGTCCAGTAGGTCGCTGATGAGACCACTTTGCATTAATTAAATAATCTGGTTTATTTATTGAGTGTGATGGAAAAGAGTGTCATCGGCGTGGCAAATTCATCACGATTTTACTATCACTTTTTACTGACAAAATCAAGTCTGTGTTTTGGTAAAAATATTTTGTATCAAATGAGATCAGGAAACTGACTCATTCAGTGGAGCCGTGAAAAGACCCCATGACAATCTACCTGACCATAGTCTTTCAAGTCAGTGACAAATCCAAGCTGCATTTCCTTTTTCCCAAAATTCAAGTTCCAATGTTGGTAAAATGTTTTGCTTCTAAAGTAGTCTTTCGTCCAATGTAATCAGAAAGCTCAATCTGGCAGTGGAGCCATAAAAACACCAAACTACTTAACATTTGCCTTTCTAGTCACTGACTGATCACACGTACTTGATGGAAAATTGGTAATTGCTAATTGCTGAAAGTGGTTTTACGTGGCTCGTTGGTCTAGGGCAGGGGTCAGCAACCTTTACCACTCAAAGAGCCATTTGGACCCGTTTCCCACAGAAAAGAAAGCACTGGGAGCCACAAAACCCTTTTGAAATTTTAAATTAAATAACACTGTATATCACTTTTTTTTGCCTTTGTGCTATGTATAAACAAACTATACTGTGTTACAATTATAATATCAATGAACAACTGCAGGGAAAATGAATTTCTGCATACAACAAAACATTTTTAACTCCAAAAAAAAGACGTTGTGTTGAACGTTAAATAAAACACTCAATGTCTATTTGAGTCCTTGTAGTAATGAAACAAAACACCGAACTTAAATTATCCACTGGCAGTAAACAAAAATGCCGTCCTCTCTCTGCGTGCCGTCATCCTTTTACCGGCGCCGTGCAGTCAGCCGTCAACCTGAATAATAAAATGTCTATTTCACTGAACAATGAAAAAATGTGAATATTTGCAAAATAATAGGCAATTAAAATACTGATCATACTTGGTCAATGTGATTTCTGCTCCTGAACCTCAGCGCACAGCGTCTGCACATCGGGGCTGTACGCGGTCACCTTCATCTTCACACAGGACTGTAAGCTGTCATCTGTGAGACGTGGGCGGTGTTTGTTTTTAATAAAGTTCATGTTGGAGAACACCTGCTCGCATACATATGTGGATCCAAAGATCGACAGGACTCCAAGTGCATACTTTTTCATGTTGACATAAATGTCGGGGATTGCATTCCAGGTTTCAAACACAAGTTGGTCTGGTTTGGGGAGGTTTTCAATATCACGCCATTTGTGATTCTGAGCAAGAACAGCCTTCTGACGTGAAACATCTTCAAGGTCCGCTGTCAAGCGCTTGAACTTAGACACCCACATTTCTTTGTCGGCTATGTCTGCCAGTTCCATCTCAAGATCAGGTGGACTCACCCCTGGAAATGCTGTCATATTCAACAGGGATGGATCGAGGCTTAGGGGAGTGACAGGGAAGGATAATGTGGGTTTTTCCTCTCTGAACTCACTGAATCGTTTCCCGAACGATGTTTGCATTGCGATGACTGCAGAATGTAAATACTCTAAATTGATCATGTGAGCTTCTCTGAACTCTCTCAAACTGGGGAAGTGTGACAGTGTGCCTTTCTGTATATCTCTGGCAAGCACCGTCAACTTGCGCTCGAATGCCAAAACCTCCTCCAACATGTGCCGGGCTGTGCGTCCTTTACCCTGAAGAGCTGTGTTCAGGTGCGATGTCATGTCTACCAAGAAGTGAAGCTTTTCGAGCCACACTGGCTGTTCTAGCTCAGGAAATGTGAGCCCTTTGCTGCCCAGGAAGGTTTTCACTTCCTCCAGACATGCCACAAAGCGTTTCAGCGCCTCGCCTGTGGGCAGCCACCGGACTTTGTTGTGCAGCAGGAGATCAGAATACGTGCTTTCCAGCTCGTCCAGTAACGAACGGAACTGACGGGGATTTACACCTTTCGCCATTATTTTGCTCACAATCTGAATGACACCATTCATGACTTCTGTGCATTCCGGAAGAAATGTTTGAGCACACAGTGCTTCTTGGTGCAGGATGCAATGAAAAGTCAGCAACTTTCTGTCCAGCGACCTCTGCAGGAAAGCCACAAAGCTGTCATGCGCTCCAGTCATACTCTGTGCTCCGTCTGCACCACTGACACCAGGTAGGTGGTATTGATTCCTTTTGATCTTAAACAATTCAAGACAGCCTCACAAACGTCCTTCCCCCCCGTGTTTGGCCTTTTAGTGGTATCAAGTTTACATACCGGCAGAACAGCGCTATTTGTTCAATATCACCTTCGTCTTTAGATTCATCACAAGCAATTGATTGAATTGAAATTGAATTGAAATTAAGTAGGCCACAGCTGAATTGATGTCTTTAATTTGCTGTCTGGTGATGTCTTCTGCCATTTTTATGGTTCTGTCTTTGACAGTCTTTGCAGAGAGGGACATATCCCTGATTTTCTGCACAATTTCACTCTTGTTTTTAAAGTCCTTGAACAGTACATTCTGAAATCTTAATGAAAGATTCTTTTTCTATATTCTCCATCTGTAAACGGCTTCCCGTGCCTCACTAGTTCCTGAGCGGCAACAAAACTAGCATATGTACTTGAACTTCATCCACTTCTTGAAGTGATTTTTGCTCTGATCAGTCCTCTGTGTCAGTTCCAAAACAGCTTTTTTTCTCTAATCTCCAACTGGATATTTCTGAGCAAAGGCTGCGTGTTTATTCTGGAAATGTCTTGTGACATTTGACTTTTTGTTGTTAGCTAGTTTGTCATTACATTTTAGGCACACTGGTAAACCAGTCTCGTCAGCAGTGAAAGCAAATGAATCTGCCCACGTAGCATTGAACGTCCTGTTTTCATCACATTCTTTTCTTTTCTTTGAATTCTCCATAGTTGGCCTACCTGGGGTCAAAAAGTTTAAAAAAAAAACACTCACTGGCGGGTGTCGCACATTGTGACGTGTATTAAGAGCGACAACAACAACAACAAAATAATAATATTTAAATATTTAACTATTTTAGAAGTTACAAGATCGCCATAATCTTCCTAGAAATACATTTTGAACATGAACAAACTAAAATAAAATACATTTTAATTAAATACTCATTAATTATTTTCAAAAGCTGAGGAGGAGCATCAAAGAGCCGCATGCGGTTGCCGACCCTTGGTCTATGGGTATGATTCTCCCTTAGGGTGCGATAGGTCCTGGATGAGACCACTTTGCATAGAAGTGGAAGCATGGATTGAATAATCTGGTTTATTTATTGAGTGTGATGGAAAAGAGTGTCATTGCCCCCGCAAATTCATCACGATTTTACTATCACTTTTTACTGACAAAATCAAGTGTGTGTTTTGGTAAAAAAATTGTATCAAATGTTTCCTGTTGTCAAATGATATTGGAAAGCTGAATCGGGCCGTGGAGCCATGAAAAGACCCCATGCCAATCTACCTGACCATAGTCTTTCAAGTCAGTGACAAATCCAAGCTGCATTTCCTTTTTCAAGCTGCATTCCTTTTTACCAATATTCAATTTCCAATTATGGCAAAAGTAGTCTGTCGTCCAATAGATGGTGGAAACTAGGCTTTTCTGCTGTCACTTCTGACCGAAAAATTCAAGTTCAAATGTTGGTAAAATGTTTTGCTTCTAAAGTAGTCTTTCGTCCAATATAATCAGACAGCTCAATCTGGCAGTGGAGCCATAAAAACACTACATGCCAAACAAACTACTTAACGATTGCCTTTTGAGTCACTGACTGGTCACATTTACTTGATGGAAAATTGCTGATAGAATAATTTTATGTGTCTCGTTGGTCTAGGGCTATGATTCTCACTTTGAGTGTGAGAGGTCGCGGGTTCAACTCCCGGACGAGCCTTGAAGCAGGGCACTGTTCCAACCATAATCTGTACTTTAAAATCCAGTTTATGTTAAATTAACCCAGATTAGGAGCCAGCACAATTGTAGTACAGCATGTTGGCAATTTTTCATATCCTGCTTCAACAACATGCTACAAAAACAACTGAGAAAAAAATATAAGGAACAAACAAGCAGGACATGACTCTCCTTGTTCATTGGTCTAGGTTTATGATTCTCGCTTATGGTGTGATAGGTCCTGGATGAGACTACTTTGCATAGAAGGGGAGGCATGGATTGAATAATCTTGTTTATTTATTGAATGTGATGGAAAAGAGAGTGTCATACGTGACGCAAATTCATCAAAATACTACTATCACTTCTTAGCTTTCCAGCCGCTGCGTTTATCAATGTACGATCATTCTTACGCTCTGATTGGCGTGATACGAACGTTTCATTAATATCACGTAAATCCTGTCGTAAGAGGATTTCTGCGCTCATATCTAGCCCACCTCTTTTTTTTGTTTCATGTTATGTCTTGGCAAGAAGTATTATGCTTTTGGGTCGTCCGTCCAGCTCTACATCTGAATCAGAAATTCTTGATTGATCCCTGAAGGGAAACTCTGGAAAAAATCTTCTTCTTCGAGCCGGATTTGAACCAGCGACCTAAGGATTTCAGCTACATGCCTCTACAGTCCTCCACTCTGTGCAGTGACGTGGTGCACTGCAGCACAGGTGCCCCTCAGGGTACGGTGCTCTCCCCCTTCCTTTTCACCCTCTACACCTCGGACTTCACACACAACACCACCCACTGCCACATCCAGAAGTTCTCTGATGACACAGCCGTTGTTGGTTGTGTCTCTGAGGGGAACGATCTGGAATACAGGTCGGTTATCAAGGACTTTGTCAGCTGGTGTGAGCTCAACCAGCTTCAGCTTAACACCAGCAAGACAAAGGAGATGATAGTCGACTTCAGGAGGAAAACATCCCCCTTCTCACCGGTGAGCATCCAGGGATTGGACATTGATGTAGTGGAGAGCTACAAATTCCTGGGTGTTCACCTAAACAATAAACTGAACTGGACTGATAACACCCAAGCACTCTACAAGAAGGGCCAGAGTCGCCTCCATCTGCTGAGGAGACTCAGGTCCTTTGGAGTGTGTAGGACTCTCCTCAGGACCTTCTATGACTCTGTGGTGGCCTCTGCCATCCTCTACGCTGTGGTCTGCTGGAGGGGGGGCAGCTCGGACCGGGACAGGAGCAGACTCAATAGACTGATCCGGAGAGCGAGCTCTGTCCTGGACTGTCCTCTGGACCCCATAGAGGAAGTAGGGGAGAGGAGGATGTTAGCCAAGCTGACATCCATCATGGACAACACCTCTCACCCCCTACATGACACTGTGGGGTCCCTGAGCAGCTCCTTCAGCAGCAGACTGATACACCCACGGTGTAAGAAGGAGAGGTACCGCAGGTCCTTCATCCCGGCCGCTGTCAGACTCTACAACACCTGCTCTACTGATAGTGTTGTAGTCTGTTCCTGTTTTTCTCCCATCTACATCACACACTTTCTGTTTATCTTTAATATTGGTATTTATATTATTTTATTACAAGTACTTACTTTTCAATATTTATGGTCTCAGGTTAATATAATTTAAATTATGCTACCGACTCTTGCTTCTTTGCTCTAATTACACATTCAACTTAACTTAATTTTTAACGTCACTTACACCGCAATATTGTTTCTCTTATCATGGCAACCGCACTTTAAAATTCCTTTTGTTTGACGGCATTTTACTTACTCAGTCTACCATATTTTCATTGTCTATTTCTTGCCTGTATTTCTTGCCTTGTATTTCTTGCCTTGTATTTCTTTCGTGCTTACTTGTTTGTGTGTTATTGTTTTGTTTTTCTGTTTTTTGCTGTTGCTGCTATGCTGCTACTTGTAACGACAGAATTTCCCCGTCGTGGGATAAATAAAGTATAATCTAATCTAATCTAATCTAATCCCTACAGAGATAGACCTTTAGTTAAAGAGTAAGATCCTTTTAGTTTAACATGAATCAGCCCCGAAATCACCATCACCAAACCCACCAGACTCCATGTAAATAATCACTACTTTTAGCGTTTATAGAGCAGCATATCTCCACCAGACTCAATGTAAATAATCACTACTTTTAGTGTGTATAGAGCAGCATATCTTCACCAGACTCCATGTAAATAATTACTACTTTTAGCGTGTACAGAGCAGCATATCTCCACCAGACTCCATGTAAATAATCACTACTTTTAGTGTGTATAGAGCAGCATATCTCCACCAGACTCCATGTAAATAATCAGTACTTTTAGTGTGTATAGAGCAACATATCTCCACCAGACTCCATTTAAATAATCACCACTTTTAGCGTGTAAAGAGCAGCATATGGTTACATTTATTTCAGCTTGAATGTGTGATACACCCTTAAGGGATAACATAATAACCAGCGTAGCGTTTAGTACGAATTTCAAATTTTATTGGTAAGCAATATTAACGTAGCGGGGAAACAAAGAAAGCGGAACCAATGTGCGGGGATCGGTACACCACGGTGCCCAGCTGACGGACACTCTTTGGAGATGAGGATGGCGGTTTGTTTTCTCACTCACTGATGCCGTAATTCTGCTTTCCAGGTTGGTACTCGGTAAAAATGACAAACGACGGTTTCCTTCTGACGTGCGTATGGTGTACTGAAGCTGTGGGGGGTTAGTTATGGAGGTTATGATGTGTAAAGGCGAGCTACAGAGCCGCGTTTGTAACCGGAAACGGGTTTCGTAAACAATAGAGCTCGCGGCTAGCTAACAGGTGTGTATCGGGGTGGGATCATAGACAGCTAAAGAAATGGACGGAGACCAGTGAAGTCTATTAGAAGCTCTTTCCCGGTGATGCTGAGCGTTACTGCGCAGCCTCCAACTGAGCTTGAAGACGTAGATGTGACGTGAGCAACCTGTCTGAAAGCTGTAAGTCTTCTGGTAGCTGTGCAAGACAAATCTCAATCATTCCCAATCAGCAGAGATGGAGAGGTATGTATATGTTAGGAGATAACATAGACACAGGCTAATTACTGCTAACTAACATGCTAGTTAGCATTAACATAGGCACAGACTAATTACTGCTAACTATCATGCTAGTTAACATAGACACAGTCTATTTACTGCTAACTAACATGCTAGTTAACATTAACATAGACACAGGCTCATTACTGCTAACATGCTAGTTAACATTAACATAGAAACAGGCTAATTACTGCTAACTAACATGCTAGTTAACATTAACATAGACACAGGCTTATTACCGCTAACTAACATGCTAGTTAACATTAACATAGACACAGGCTAATTAATGCTAACTAACATGCTAGTTAACATTAACATAGACACAGGCTAACTACTGCTAACTAACATGCTAGTTAACATTAACATAGACACAGGCTGATTACTGCTAGCTAACATGCTAGTTAACATTAACATAGACACAGGCTAATTACTGCTAACTAACATGCTAGTTAGCGTAGGGTTGTGTGTGTGATTCTGGGTGCTGGTGCTTCCATTCCCTGGTAATGAGTTATTTTGTGGTTTTTAACGTATCCTGACAGGATTGTTAATGTTAAATGTTGTTTAACTCTTAAAGGGGAGTTCCTCCTAAAAGTTGTACAGAGTATTAGTAAAGGAATGTATTATAAGTTGAACTATTATCTCCAGGTGTATGATGGCTCATGTTTTGACTCTGAAGTTGTTTGAATATTTATTTCCAGCCAAAGAGGGTTTATGATTTCCATGATGACATTAGTATAATGGAGGAGTTTTGGAGGTAGAAAGAATAGATATATATTATTATTGAAACGGTACAGTAAGGGTGATATTTATGTTGGTAAGGACGAGACTACTTCTGGGAATTTGAGTGTGGAAGATTTTGCCCACTGAAAAATGGGGAGTAAAGAAAATGGTGTTCCGGTTCTTAAATTGAAGTGAAACATGTTTCCACGAGGGGAATGTTGTTGTTGAGGACTGTTTTATGCTTTTGTGTTTGGGAGAATTTGTAATAAACAGAGATTTGGAGACGAGGACGGCGGTTCGTTCTCTCACTCACTAACTCCGTGATTCTGTTTTCCAGGGTTTCTCCTCTGAGAGTTAAGTAGTGAACCCCAATCAAGAAAAATCATTGGTTACCCCGGTTACTCAATTTGAACCTCCCACCCCCTCTTGGGGCAGACGTCAAGCTGGCGACCAGAAAGAAGGAGGAAGAGGAGGAGCTTGTAGCAGTGAAGGAGGAAGAGGAGGAGGAGCCTGTAGCAGTGAAGGAGGAAGAGGAGGAGGAGCCTGCAGCAGGAGTGAAGGAGGAAGAGGAGGAGGAGCCTGCAGCAGTGAAGGAGGAAGAGGAGGAGGAACCTGCAGCAGTGAAGGAGGAAGAGAAGGAGGAGCCTGCAGCATTGGAGGAGGAAGAGGAGGAGCAGCCTGCAGCAGTGAAGGAGGAAGAGGAGGAGCAGCCTGCAGCAGTGAAGGAGGAAGAGAAGGAGGAGCCTGCAGCATTGGAGGAGGAAGAGGAGGAGCAGCCTGCAGCAGTGAAGGAGGAAGAGGAGGAGCAGCCTGCAGCAGTGAAGGAGGAAGAAGAGGAGTATGTGGTGGAGAAGGTTCTGGACCGCAGAGTGGTGAAGGGAAGAGTGGAGTTTCTGCTGAAATGGAAGGGGTTCTCAGAGTAAGTATGAGTCTAGAATATTAATAATTGGTGATTTTGGTCCTGAATATATATATATATATATATATATATATATATATATATATATATATATATATATATATATATATATATACATACACACACACACACACACACACACAGCATCACACAACAGCATCATTTTCGGCATTCTCAAAGTTGAATGTTTGGTATTTTGACACTAAGGTGCAGACCCGCAAATAACCGTACACCATGGCAACAGATAAAAGGAATAATCCAAATTAGCAGCTAGAGTGAGAATGTATTTCCTAAAAAACAAAGTGTGAGGAGATGTTCTTCTGTCTGCACTCACCTTTCCAGTGAGGAGAACACATGGGAGCCGCAAGACAACCTGGACCTGGACCTGATCACCGAGTACCTGCAGAAACACGAGGAGGAGGAGAAGAAGAAGAAGAAGGAGGGCAAGAGGAAAGGTGTCAGGGAGGCCTCGGGAGACTCAGAGGAGCGAGAGAGCAAGAGGAAGAAGGAGGTAAGTGAAGGAAAGAGGTTACTCCAGACTAAAGAGACCCAGGAATCTAATCTCAATATTAATGAATGCACACAGACGCTTTCACAGAGAGAGAGACACACACACACACACATAGAGAGAGAGAGAGAGAGAGAGACACTCACACACACACACACACACACACACACACACACACACACACACACAGACACACAGAGAGAGACACACGTGCACACAGAGAGAGAGAGAGAGAGATAGTCTTGATAATATTACTGTTGCTGTGTTTCTTATTGCGTAGCTGATAGATTTTCAGATTGTTTAATATGACTTGTGCAGCCTCCATATTCAGGTTGTTGATGTTTAGGTTGTTTCCTAGCAACGGGTAATCACCAGTAAACAGACCATCCTGTGGAGCCATGTGCTTCTCTGTTAAAGGTGTATTACACTGTTTGCTCCGTTATGGATGTGTGTGTTGTAATAGATGAGGCTTATTCTCAGTTTGTTTTACTGAGCAACATGTTCCAGTGTTTCCTCTGTTGGTTTTATTGTTGTGCATCGTCATGGTAACAGTTCTTCTGACACGCTATCAGAAATGGGGCTGACGCACGTTGGCTGCCGCTCACAATACAATTGTTGAACTCATCATGCTGTTGTGTTGATGGACGATGAAACGAACATCTCCACCAAAACCGTCACCGCCCGGAGACGGCTTTGAAACGCAGATACCAAATTCAAGTTAGATGATTTCAGATGTCAGATGTTTATTCAATTAAATTGTATTTATATATCGCCAAATCACAACAACAGTTATCTCACTGCGCTTTCCATAAAGACCAGGTCTAGACCGGACTCTGGGATGTTATTTACAGAAACCCAAAAATTCACCAAGTGCAAGCTCTAGGCCACAGAGGCAAGGAAAAACTTCTTTTAAGAGGCAGAAACCTGGAGCAGAACCATGGCTCATGGTGGGGGGGCATCTGCCTCGACCGGTTGGGGGTGAGAGAGAGAGACAGACAGAGACAAAGAGAGAGAGAGAATTGTAGCAGAGGGTGTCGAGCAGGAACATGGAGTCAGCAGGTGACTCCAACTACAGATCCAGACTCCACAGATCCAGAACCAGAACCACCTATGGGAAGTGATAGGAGGGAAAGGGAAGAAGCATACAGATAGAGAAAAGGTTGAGGAGAGAGGTGCTTCTAAATCATCCTAAATTGCTGAGTAAAGCAGGACATTGGTGGAGGGAATTTCTTCAAATTTTGCAAAAACATTCACATGAACTTGCAGATCAATTGACGAGTATCCCACCCAGAAAAGAGAATTTTAATGGGATGAGGTTGCATACAGATGGAGAGGAGGAGGTATGTTCAGTTATTCTTTCCAAGTGAACACAGAAAGTTGTAAAAGCTGAATTAATTCAGCCGGTGCACACATCTCTGGTTATGTCCTGTTTTCCGGTGAAGTCCACAATAGCTGATTATCACAGCTTTTATTTTCTGTATCTACTGCAGTAAGATTCACTGTGTTCACTTGGAAGGAATTTCTGCACGTGGGTAGGCACTGGAAATGCCATTTTAATAATAATAATAATATAATTTTATTTGTAATGCACTTTACGTTTAAGACAAACCTCAAAGTGCTGCAGGTAAGATCATAGAAGCAAGGTAAAAACATCAGTGTAAAATATATGTAGATAGTGCAACAATATTATTATTACATAATTTTTAAAGGTCTCCATAGTCTGTGGTTTCTTTGAGCCTGTTAAGAGGCTAAAAACACGTTAATAACTTTGCCTGTTGAAGCCTGTTGGCTGCTAACGCTAGCAGGAGGAGAACTCGGAGTAGCAGCACCGGTTGGTTTCATTTGTCTCGCTACCGGCAGCACTACAACTTTAAAAATAAAAAATAAAACACAGCTACATGTTGAAATTGACCGGAATTTTCCTTTTAAGGAGCAAAACTTCACATAAAAACTGTCCTGGAATTTGCAGAGGAGTCTCTCCCTGGAGTGTGATTGGATGTATTTGTGCGTGTGCATGTGTGTGTGTGCCTGTGTGTTTGTGTGTGTCACAAATGAATTAACCAGTGCATTTAAACATGATTTCCTGTTAAATAGAGGACACAGGCAGATGGATTTCATTTTTTTGGCCTTTATTTGCATACTATTATTTTTAATGGTATATGACATACCATCTAATACAACACACATAGTCTGGCCTCTGATGTCTGAATGAACTGAAGACCTGAGACGCTTCCCAGGCCTTGAAGGCCCCGTAGGCGGTCCACCCATCCACATCCCCATCAGCGCTATCCGGCTGGGGTTTGGTGTCACCGGTAGTCTCCATCTTCTCCTCCGACTCCCCCTGCTTCTTGTTCACGTCATAGAGGGACTCGCCTTCCAGGAACCCACGTAGACCCCTGAACTCATCACCAAGCCCCCACCACTCCCAGTCGAGAGGGTCATCCCAACATTGCAATGACTCGACTGTTTAACTCGTCATCTGACTCCCCCCTACTCCAGTCCCCGTCTTCACTGTCGGATTCGCCTTTGCTCTCAGAGTCTTTGTCAGACCCCCCCTGCTTCCAGTCGAGGTCTTTCTTGATGTTGCGTTTGCTTTTTGAGTCATTTTCTGGTTCCTGCAAGCTGAATGTGTCCTTTAACTCATCATTCATATCAGAGCGGTCCAGTTTGGGTTCCTTGTCTCTTGTGGACGAAAACTCATCAGACTCCTCTTTCCTCGGAGACTCACCTTTGCTTTTTGTGCGTTTGAATTTCTTTCTGGAGAAACTCTTAATTCTCTTCCGAAGCGAGTGCTTTTTTGGGGAGGGCTTCTCCAGAGCAGACCTGGGCCTGCGTGGGGGGGGGGCTTCTGGATCTCCGTTATCTTCTTGGATCTCCATGTTCTTCAGCTCAGTCGGTAAAATAACTCCACGTTGCAGACAGATGTCTCTGTGCTTTTTCTACCAACAGTTCAACGTTGTGAAATGACTGAATGTGCACGGACATCCTGTATTTAAAGACTGCTCAGAGGCACCAATGATGTCACAATAATAATGTCACAATGATTCTGGTTCTGGTTCTGGTTCTGATTCTAATTCTCACATCAACGTTCTTTCATCAGGAAATGATGTCACACGGATTCTTGGACCGAGGGAACATTTTCAGTTTTTTACCCACCAGCCACTCAGCATCTCCACCAGCTGCTGTTTGGTGGGAAATTACATTTTATTCTGTATTATTTGACATCAGTTTAAAGTAATCTGGAGCGCTCGCGTGTCATTTAGCAACCGGCACGCGGAGCGCACGGACCAAACGTCCTCAAAGTCAAAATGTCTTTATTAGTCTCCCTGAGGAGACATTAGTTCGGGACACTGAGTAACTTTGCTGCAAGAGTTACAGCAGACACACAACAACAAGCACAGGGTTAAACAATTAAAAGACAAATGGACTGAAACATGTGGGCTACCTGCGTCCACGTTGTCAACATAAGACCTGGGGCGTTAGTCCTTTTGAGCCGTCATCTTATTATATGAAATAAGCTTTGCTCTTACGACGGGTGGGTTTTTGTCAAGTTATAAAAAAAGCTAACTGGCTATAGTTAGCCCGTTTGTATGCTAGCGGACATTAACTAACGTTGCCGTGTGTGTGTGTGTGTGTGTGTGTGTGTGTGTGTGTGTGTGTGTGTGTGTGTGTGTGTGTGTGTGTGTGTGTGTGTGTGTGTGTGTGTGTGTGTGTGTGTGTGTGTGTGTGTGTGTGTGTGTGTGTGTGTGTGTGTGTGTGTGTGTGTGTGTGTGTGTGTGTGTGTGTGTGTGTGTGTGTGTGTGTGTGTGTGTGTGTGTGTGTGTGTGTTTTCCCGAAACAACGTCTTTTGATGGATACATTTTAAAATTCTGCAATTTGTCTCAAATAAAACGATTATATGTTAAATTACACTCTGTTCATAGTTGTAATGTTTTCTGAAAATACATGTATTTTTATATATATATGTATATAAATACATGTATTTCCTATTAACCCACGTCCAAATAACAATAGAATTCAATATTTTTTAGGGAAGCCATGAACCAACCATAGGGCTACACTCTGTAATACTGGTCACTTCTTTTCCACACTCCATCTGGAGTGAAGCTATGTTGTCATTTAGTTGTTCAAATGCTCAGTACTAGTACCTACTGTAGCAGTATCAGTACTAATGCTCAGTACTAGTACCTACTGTAGCAGTAGCAGTTCTAATGCTCAGTACTAGTACCTACTGTAGCTGTATCTATAATATATGGGCTATATGTATTATATATATCTATAATATATGTATTATATATCTTATATTCAGCTCAATCTTTTTCCACAATGTGTTTAAAGTGACCCTGAATCAGCCTCTGGGTGGTTTTCACAGTGGAAGTATCAGAGTTAATAGAAACCATCCGTGTATTATAATCTGTCAGGTATGCATCTCGGGGGGGGGGGGGGCTTGTTAGCTGTCAGTGTGTGTCGGCCTGGTCTTAACCCACGTAGTTCCACTTCCGTCCTCTCTCTGTGTCGGCGCTTTAGTAAGTAAGTAAGTAAGTAAAATTTATTTGTATAGCACTTTTCTCAGATGAAGATCACAAAGTGCTTCACAACAAAAGGAAACATTTAACAACTCTCATAAAAACAATACATCACAAAAAACAAAAGAATAACACGTACACATAAGACCACCCTAACCACCCTACACTCTAGTTAAAAGCCTCTTTTAAAAAGCAGAGATTTCAACTGAGTTTTAAAGTTTACCACACAATCTAAGCAGCGCATGGAAGGAGGCAAAGCGTTCCACAGCCTAGGTGCAACAACTTGAAAAGAGAGGTCCCCCCTAGTTTTAAAATGTGTAAGGGGGACAACTAATAGTCTCTGGCCTGTTGATCTCAGACTACGTGAGGATGTACGCAGCTGTATCAGGTCAGATATGTATGGGGGTGCCTGTCCTTGTAGGGTTCTAAAAGTTAGGACCAAAATTTTAAAGTGCATTCTAAATATCACTGGTAACCAATGAAGTGAAGCTAAAACTGGAGTAATATGTGCCCTTTTACTCGTGTGGGTTAAAAGCCTAGCAGCAGAATTTTGGACAGTCTGGAGACGACAAAGATCCTTCTTATTAAGGCAAATAAAAAGACTGTTACAATAGTCTAAGCGAGACAAGATAAAAGCATGAATGATCATCTCCAACTCGGCTTTTGACACCAAGGCTCTTATCTTTGAAATGTTCCTTAATTGAAAGAAACAGTTTTTAATAAGTTGTTTTGACCTTGTCCTCCGTCTCTGTGTTGGGGCTCTAACCTCCGTTCCCGTCCTCTGTCTCTGTGTCGGCGTTCTAACCTCCGTCCCCGTCCTCTGTCTCTGTGATGGCGCTCTAACCTCCATCATGGGTGCATCATGGGAAGTCCCCCAGCAGTCTAGGACTATAGCAGCAAAACTAAGGGATGGTTCAGGACTCTTCTGAGCCAGCCCTAACTAATTAATACTCTCTCTCTCTCTCTCTCTCTCTCTCTCCCAAACGTCACCACTGTCAACACTGTGACAAATCCTTCACAACATCTGGAACTTTAAAGATTCATCAGAGTTCACACTGGAGAGAATCTACACAGCTGTGATCAATGTGGAGCAGCTTTCACACTGAAGAGAACCCTATTAATACATCAACGCAGTCACACTGGAGAGAAGCCCTACAGCTGTGATCAATGTGGTAAAACCTTTACTGATAGTAGTGGCCTTAAATCTCACCAGCTTGTTCACACCGGTGAGAAGCCATACTGGTGTGAATACTGTGGGAAAATGTTTTCTCGAAGTAATGCCCTTAAAATACATCAACGCATTCACACTGGAGAGAAGCCGTACAGCTGTGATATATGTGGTAAAACCTTTTCTGAGAGCAGTAGCCTTAAATCTCACCGACGTGTTCACACTGGAGAAAAGCCGTACTCGTGTAAACAATGTGGGAAAACGTATGTTGTGAGTAGCAGCCTTAAATATCACCAACGTGTTCACACTGTGGAGAAACCATACCGGTGTGATCAATGTGGGAAAACCTTTACTACTAGTAATGGCTTAAAATATCACCAGCGCATTCACACTGGAGAGAAGCCGTACAGCTGTGAACACTGTGGGGAAACATTTTCTCAGAGCGGTAGCCTTAAAGCTCACCAGCGCAGACACACCGGAGAGAAGCCATACTCTTGTGAACAATGTGGGAAAACGTTTTCTGTGAGTAGTCGACTTAAATCTCACCAACGTGTTCATAGTGGAGAGAAGCCGTACCCGTGTGAACACTGTGGAAAAACGTTTTCTGGCAGTACTCACCTTAAATCTCACCAACGTGTTCACACTGGAGAGAAGCCGTACTGGTGTGAACAATGTGGGAAAATGTTTTCTCACAGCTGTAACCTTAAACGACACCAGTGCCTTCACACTGGAGAGAATCCGAAATAGTCTGAACAGGTACATTAGCTTTAAATAAGCAAAACTACAACGGGACACATGAAAGTGCAGCTTCAAGAGAAAACTATCATCTATCTATGTATTTAGAGAGATATGTGTGTATATGTTAATTTAATCAAGTATCCTGTCTTATAAATTAGGGCTGCACAATTATGGCCAAGGTGATGATTACGATTATTTGATTTTAACCAACAGCATAGTCACCAAGGCTATTTATAACTGCATCCATATTGTGTTACATTCCTCTTATGTTGACGTTGTATGTTGTACAAACCTACAGCTGCAACACATGGAACATTATCTGAAATAGCTTAGGATATATATTTTTTTTAATGTATCTCTGTGAAAGCTCCGTCACTTGTTTTCTACAATAACTGATTCAAATAGCTAGGGAGAGGGGGGGGTGCGATGGACGTACTCACAGCGAGACGCCTGACTCATTAGGCTCCGTTACTCTACCAACTGAAGTTAGTTGCGTTTAATAACTGCTTCTGTGTTTTTCGCCGTGGAGCCCTGTGAGCTAACAGACACCGACTAGCACCCTAGAGCCCTGTGAGCTAACTAGCACCCTAGAGCCCTGTGAGCTAATAGACAACAACTAGCACCCTAGAGCCCTGTGAGTTAACAGACAACAACTAGCACCCTAGAGCCCTGTGAACTAACAGACACCGACTAGCACCCTAGAGCCCTGGGAGCTAACAGACATTAACTAGCAACCTAGAGCCCTGTGAGCTAACAGACATTAACTAGCACCCTAAAGCCCTGTGAGCTAATAGACATTAACTAGCACCCTAGAGCCCTGTGAGCTAACAGACACCGACTAGCACCCTAGAGCCCTGGGAGCTAACAGACATTAACTAGCAACCTAGAGCCCTGTGAGCTAACAGACACTAACTAGCACCCTAGAGCCCTGTGAGCTAACAGACACTAACTAGCACCCTAGAGCCCTGTAAGCTAACAGACGCTAACTAGCACCCTAGAGCCCTGTGAGCTAGTACAGTGGGGTTCGAAAGTTTGGGCCCCCCAGTTAAAACTTTCTTATTAATGTGCATAAAGAAGCCAAGAAAAGATGGAAAAATTTCCAAAAGGCATCAAATGACAGATTAGACATTCGTAAAAAATTTGTCACAAAAAGTTTTATTTCATCATTTGGACTATCAAAATAACAGAAAACATAGAAATGACATTATTATTATTACATTATGTTGAGATCAGGAGATTGTGAAGGCCATGGCAAAACCTTCAGTTTACGCCTCTTGATGTAATCCCCCGTGGATTTTGAGGTGTGTTTAGGATCATTATCCATTTGTAGAAGCCATCCTCTCTTTAACTTGAGCTTTTTCACAGATGGCATCAAGTTAGCGTCCAAAATTTGCTGAAATTGTATTGAATCTATTTTTCCTTCTACTCGTAAAATGTTCCCTGTGCCATGAGAACAGCTGATTGTGTTCAGGGGGGGGGGGTTGCGAGCTTTTGGCTAATTCTGGCATTTTTAACCCATGTATAATCATTTGTTTTATTAATTTGATCTGTCTTCTTCTTCTTAAATAAACTGAACTGAGTTGAACTTTGACATTTAGTTTCTTCTTATTTTACAGATTTATTCTTTTTTATGACACTCGTATGACATCATACTTCAGTTTATCACAAACATTCAACATCAACACACATCTGGAGATACGTGGTTTTCATTGGACAAGAAGGGTAAAAACCTGAAAAGTAACTAGAAGCTCCCCTTCAGAAAATGGCGTAGTGTTGTGGCGATGTTGTGCGTCCATGTTTGGTTAAAACCTCGGCGCTCTGCATCGACCTCTCTTTTTTTCCCATGAGCTGATGTTTTTGAGGGATAACAGCTGATTCAGTTCTCAGCTCGCCGCCACAGGGGTTTGACCGTTCTCTTAATACATCCATGGGTCCGACCGCTCCCACACCTTACACTTCTTCTACTGCTTTTTAATAGCGCCTTGCCACCAGAGAAGAAGAAGCTGAATACATTGGCACAAAAAAGAAAGCCCAGGTCTGGTGTAGTGGTTATAGCTGGTGTGATTTATTTTTATTTTTCTTCTTTTCAGTTTTCATTAATTTCTTTTTACTCAGTAACGATAGGATTTGTAATGTAGCAAAATACAATCCTTCATTTAAAATCAAGTACATTTTGAAAACTACTTGAAAAATACACAACAAAACTGCTCAATACAGTAACGTAAGTAATGTATTTTATTATTTTCCACCTCTGCCAATAACTCACTGTCCAGTGTGTATTAAATGAACCAAACTGAGTGAACTATGTGAATTTCCCCTCACCAGATATACGTATAAAGGGATGTCTTTCTTCTACATCTGTGTTACTTCTTGACATTAATAGAATAATTCTACAACGTATGAATTTCTGGTGTCGATGTGCATTTGATCCGATGACGCCGTGACGTCTTCATAACTTCAGAGTCAGAGAGACGTCAGAACCAGTCCAACCTGTTCCCAGGAATCTTATAGTTTGCCTATAATCTCTCTCTAATCTCTTATTTCTAATCATTTATTTTAGAGATGGACATATATTTTTAAATATAAAAAAAAAAATTCAAGTATTTTATTCATTAGCATGTTATTTGACGTGAGCTTTTACTTTGAAAAGTAAGAGAGAGAGCCTATTGTTTAAAGTATTTTATTCCAGATGCAAGCTTTTATTTTGAAATTTAGATCTCCGGGACGGCACCAGGTGGGACGGCATGACATGGGACGCTCCAGGCTGCAGCCATACACTCTTGGACCCACTCAGTGTGAGAGAAGTCCCCCATCAGATGATGGAGTTCTACTATCTGTCCACTAGATGGAGCTAACTGACCATCTAATGAGCTAAAGATCAGCAACTTGTACAGTAGCAGGTATCTCTCCAAGTGGCCTCCGTGTGACATATACATCGACGTATACGTTGTACATTTAGCTTTTAATACTACCTTGATACTTCCTCCACAACAGCCCCTGTTTCTCATGTGGCCCCTTGGGAAAATGAATTGCCCCCCCTTTTCCTAGGACAACGTTGTAGAAGACTGGCTAAATTATTCACATACGTCTGCTCCTACAGGCTGTTTAACCCTCTATTGCATGTTGTTGCCATATGGCAACAAATTCTTTTTCTTAGTGTTTTTCACAATAAACCATGTAAAATGCATTGTTTTTTGTTTAATTGTGTAAATAGGTCTTTGTTTTGAAGTTGTACTCATTTGATGACTTCACATACCCACAGAGTCCTGTCCCCCCCCCCCCCCCCCCCCCTTTCCCAGACATGTGCCACACTAAGGCTCACGCTCCAGGATCAGCCAAAATGTAGTTGTTTTTCTCAATTTTAGAAGCATTTCTTTGAAAAATAAAAAATTCAACTGTTATCTGGAATAAGTAACCTTTAATTTTCATCATTTAAACCAGTTAAAATTTTGTATTTTTTCTGTAAAAGGCTCAAATTAATTTGTTGCCATATGGCATCGTGAATTGTGTACATTTTGCCTAATGGGCTCAATTGAATTACTCTAACTTTACATAGTAATTGTAAATATTGTAATTGTAAATATTGTATTATGCAATTGCAGAGATTTCACTTCAGACACAGATGCATTGTTAAACATCAACAAACAGGAAATAGGCTTGATTTGAAACAAAGCACAGTAATTAGCAGAGGATGGTTTCGATCCATCGACCTCTGGGTTATGGGCCCAGCACGCTTCCGCTGGGCCACTCTGCTCCGCTTTTCTGACCTTCAGGTTCAGGAATCTGTGGCAACCAAGGTTCCAACCGCTTACGGGTTTTAAAGTTAAACATTTGGTAGACCTTGCAACTATCTTTTATGTGAGCTTCCTGATTACTCACACAGTGATTATTCACATTTGACACTTGAGATTGGCTGGTGTTTTAAAACAGGGCATTGTGAGTACAGATATAAACATCAGTAAGGAGTCTACCATGTTTCCTCTTATCATTTTAGTTTGGACACCCAGTGAGGCTTACCGCGATGGTTTGGACTGGGTCGACTAGGGTTTTCTGCTGCTCTCGAGCAGACGGCTGTACTCACTCTGGTTTCTCTTTATAACGCACAAGTCTTTTGCCTTTTACTAAAGACTTCCTTGGAGGGGAAAGCCAATGAGTATAAACTATTTTTGGTGGGCTTTGCTGTTTAGCCAAGCCTTTTGTACTTGTTAAAAACAAATATGCTGTCCTCAACTAGACTCAGATTCTTAACAGCAGCTAAATAATAGAAGCAAGAGCCTTGCCAATTTTCATGGGCCGTGGACAGCGGCTGAGACGACAGGACTCCCCCTGACTGAAAAATGGCCAGAATCTCTTTTCTGGGTGGGATACTTGTCAATTGATCTACGATTTTATGTGAATGTTTTTGTTTCCCTCCAGGGGATCCTGTAGTAGCTCCCTTCGATAGCTCAGTTGGTAGAGCGGAGGACTGTAGAGGCATAAAGTTGAAATCCTTCGGTTGCTGGTTCAAATCTGGCTCGAAGGAGCACTTTTTTCCAGAGTTTCCCTTCGGGGATCTATAAAGTATTTCTGATTCTGATGTAGAGATGGACAGACGACCCAAAAGCATAATACTTCTTGCCGACACATAACAAAAATCAAAATAAGAAGTGTGGGAGATAGAGTTAAAGAACCTTTTTTCAGGACACCTAAATTTTGTCGCTCAATATGGCAGGCATTCTATGCATCCAGGGCCAAATGTTTTACCATTTCATCCACTACGGGCCCCTAAGGAAACGTGTGACTGTGAACTCTTGTTACCATAGCCACGCCAGGTAACAACGAGTGGAAGTACTTCTCTCTTTTCCTATAATCGTCACTATACGGCCCAGTTTAATCTCGGTAAATTTTGCGGAAATCCTGCAAACAGCTACGATGACTGTTTATCTGTAAGGATTTTAAAATCTATCTGTCAACCCCGTCTGGTCCGTATTGGATGGAATGATGTCAATTTGCGCTTTTTATCTGTTATACATAACAGCCTGGATGCAACAAAGAACCCTTTTCTCTGTTTTGTGCACAACCCAAAGTTTTACAAAAAGAAGATAACTTTTACCAAAACCCTTCAGTTAAATCACAGTCAGTAACTTTATATGTGGTGACAATAAAGATGCTCACAAAACGCGGTACTTGCAATTGCGTTTCTCGTGCACATTCATGTCCTCTTGAATACAAAGAACTGCTATGTTCTTAATTCCCAATATCATGTCTTAGATGTTAGTTCCAAATGAAAACAATTTTTGTCAGAAGTGGGATTTGAACCCAAAATGAAGACCACTGTTCAGAAAGCTTAATGAAGCTTCATTTGACCATAACTATTAACCACCTGAACCTGGTAAAAGGTATGAGGTACTCTTGCAATTTTGTATCAAATGTTTCCTGTTGTCAAATGAGATCGGAAAGCTGAATCGGGCCGTGGAGCCATGAAAGCACCCCATGACAGTCTACTAGACTTAAATAGCTTTTAAGTGGCTCGTTGGTCTAGTGGTATGATTCTTGCTTCGGGTGTGAGAGGTCCCGGGTTCAACTCCCGAACGAGCCCTGATGGCAGGAGCTGTTAAAACCCTAATCTGTAATTTAAAATCCAGTTAATCCAGTTAATTTAACACAGATTAGGAGCAAGCAATGTGTTGGCAATTTTTCATATCCTGCTTCGACTGCACGCAATAGAAAAAACTGGGTAAAAATGTGAGGAACAAACAAGCAGGACAGGACTCTCCTTGTTCGTTGGTCTAGGTTTATGATTCTCCCTTAGGGTGGTGCGATAGTTCCTGGATGAGACTACTTTGCATAGAGGTGGAGTTATGGATTGAATAATCTGGTTTATTTATTGAGTGTGATGGACGAGAAAGTGTCACCTATTTGGCAAATTCATCACAATATTACTATTACTTTTTACTGGCAAAATCAAGTCTGTGTTTTGGTAATAATATTCTGTATCAAATGTTTCCTGTTGGCAAATGATATCGGGAAACTGACTCAAGCTGCATTTCCTTTTTACGAATATGAATGTTAACCTGCAGTCCTGGAATGTTAAGTTGCAGTTCTGGAACGATAGGTTGAAGTTGTAGAATTTCAAGAGTTGCGGTCCAAAACTGTTAATTACAGTTCTAAAATGGTACATTGTACTTCTAGAATGTTAAGCTGCAGTTCTAGAACAACAGGTTGAAGTTTTAGAATTTGAACATGCATTGTCACCAGACTTTAGTTTGATCTGAGGAACAGGAGTTCAGCACAGGCCATGATTGTAGAATGCAGGCACATTTTAGTCTGGTAAATTACAGGGATTTTTACACTGGGATGGAACTGCTATTCTTGCGATTGACAGACCCAATACAGCCACATTATACAGTGCAGAACTCAGGCATTCCTACTCTCTAAAACACCACAGCCCAACGTGGGGCTCGAACCCACGACCCTGAGATTAAGAGTCTCATGCTCTACCGACTGAGCTAGCCAGGCACTTCTTAACCCTTTTGTTGTCCTTCGGGTCCTGGGGACCCGTGCAGTTTTACCCATAGTGTTGTCCTTCGAGTCCCGGGACCGTGGCGTTGTACTTTGGGTTCCAGGGAGCCGTAGCATTGTCCCTTGGGTCCGGGGACCCAAAGGACCACGTCAAGGGTCCTTTGGGTCCCGGGGACCCTTGACATTGTCCTTCGGGTCCATAGGACCCGTGGCATTGGCCTTGCGGGTCCCAAGGACCTGTGGCATTGTCCTTCGGGTCCCGGGGACCTTTACGTTGTCCGTCGGGTCCATAGGACCCTTGCCATTGTCCCTTGGGTCCATAGGACCCTTTACATTGTCCTTCGGGTCCCAGGGACTCGTGGAATAATTGTCCTTCAGGTCACAGGGACCCTTGGCATTGGTGGTACACTCAATCGGACGTATTAGTTCTGCTACCCTCCCATCGTCCTGCTTTTGAGTCCCGGGATTCTGGCCAGTGGCTTGTAGTTGTAGTAAAAACAGGAAAGGCAAAGGCGAGTGGAAAGGGAGGTTAAAAAATAAAACTAAAGGCTTGACATCAGTCTACTCATTATTTTCATTACACACACACACACACACACAATATACACTTTAGACACATTTGTCTTCTTGTTGTCGTCATTTTTTTTCACGTCATCTTGTTTTGGACCTGTGCACTTGTTGCACGTGGCTCGGCACAGCCGGGGGAGCAGCTGCAGCATGGCCCGTCTTTTGACTCTGGAGTTGAAGCTGCATCGGATTCTCGTGAGCGGCGTTGCCGCTAGCAATGTCTCCGCTGAAGTCAAGGTACAAAAAGGAGAAAACCCACAAGAGGCCTGCGACAAACACGACGACGACAACCACCACCGTGACTGTGATGGCGGTGGGTGTGCGTCACAAGAGGACCAACACATACACGACCACAGCGGCGAAAAAGACTACTGCTGCTACGACGACGACAACAAAGATGATGACCAAGGCCAAGTGGACGTTGACGTTCAAGACGAAGAAGGAGAACAAGTGAATGAAGAAGAAGAAGTAGAGGAAGAAGAAGACAAAGACAAAAAAGTACAAGTAGGAGAAGACGACGAAGAAGAAAAAGAAGAAGAAGAAGAAGAAGAAGAAGAAGAAGATGGTAGTGAAGACGAGGGGCAAGAGGAGGATGAGGAAACATTTGTCATTGCCACGCTACCGAAAAAGACAAACCCGACTAAGAAGAGGACACAACAGACGCTGCTGTTTGTGGCTGCCACAAATCTCGAGGGTCAAAGGAGATGCGCCACAGCCGGAAAGTGGAAAGAGATGGACGTCACGGACCTGCGAGCCTACCTCGGGCTGCTGCTCCTCGCGGGCGTGTACCGGTCCCGCAACGAGGCCTTGGAGAGCCTGTGGCACGAGGAGAGCGGCAGGGCCATTTTCCGCGCCACAATGCCAATCAAGCAGTTCCACGCGTACTCTAGACTGTTGCGATTTGACGACCGTGTGTCAAGAGCTGCCCAATGAGCCTCGGACAAACTGGCGGCCGTACGAGAGGTGTGGGACGAGTGGACGCAGCAGCTGCCTCGCCTCTACAACCCGGGCACCGACGTGACGGTGGACGAGCAGCTGGTGCCCTTTCGAGGTGTTGTATTTGTTGCTTTGTTGTTGTTTTCGTTTGTTTTTTTTGTACCATTGCCGTACAATTGTCTTAGTGTGTGTGTGTGTTACATTTTTTCTTCCATCTCTTTCCATCATGTTCCATCTTCTTGTTTGGACACGCCACTTTCACACACCCGAGAGGGATCTGGTCGCCCGCGTGGTGCTGGACGTGACCGAGGGCCTGAGGGGCCCGCGTAACGTGACGTGCGACAACTTTTTCACCTCCTACGCGCTGGCCCAGCGGCTGCTCGTCGAGCGGCACCTCACCACGGTGGGCACGATGGGCAAAAACAAGCCTGAGCTGCCGGGGGCGTTGCCCGCCACAAAGGGCCGCGTGGACAAAGCCCCGAACAAACCTTGAATCTGTTTTGGATAAACACACACATGGGGCATGTTGAGTAGTCCCTGGTCGCTAATGTAACTTGAAGAAGCTCCACATTTGACAGTATTGACTGGAAACGATAGTAATCAGTCCCATATGGTCTAGCGTTTAGGATTCCTGGTTTTCACCCAGGTGGCCCGGGTTCAACTCCCGGTATGGGAATCGATGAAGGTCTCTAGCAAGATAAGTAAGCTCTTTATTATTGGTCTTGTATTAGAATAGAATGCCTTTATTGTCATTATACACAAGTACACGGTACTTGTGCAACGAGATTAAAGGTTAAATTAAATCATAGATGTAGTTTGACGTACTACTCGTCATTAATGGAGGAAAATAGTAACAACCCCAGGTTTGTCTTCAGCACTGTAGCCAGGCTGACGGAAGGTTATATGGTTATACAGATATATATATATATATATATATACGGATATAGGTTGCCCATTCTTCATTTAGACTTACCAGCAACATTGTTATGATACAAACCTGCTTGAACAATTCTTTTTAAAGACTTGTGTATGGAACACAAATGATATGACAATGTCTGAAGTGTTCAGATATGTCAAATGGACAACTCACTCTACGCCTGAACAGGGACTTGAACCCCTGACCCTCAGATTAAAAGTCTGATGCTCTACCGACTGAGCTACCCAGGCTTCTGAAGCAGCTGACTGTGGAAAAAACAATCTGCTGAACTACAAATTGAAGTGCAAGTAAATGAAGACCATTAAGCTTGTTGCCATGATCACGGTCTTCTGGACAGCAGGAGAGTAGACCATAATTTGCACAATGCCTGAGAACACCAAATGTTATTGCACAAACTGGTTGAAAATTGGCTAAATTGGCCAAAACGGTTAAAAAGCTCAAAGTCACAACTCATCATGGCCACTAGCAGATTGTGAAAATCCTGCAAACCTGCATGACATAACTGGCACCACTATGCCAGTTGTTCTTGAATTGCAGCTCAAATTTCTAGAATGAAAGCTTAACTTTCTAGAACTGCAGCTTAACATTCTAGAATTTAAAGCTAACATTGTAGAATGGCAGCTTAACATTCTTGAACTTCAACCTAACATTCTAGAACTGCCAAGTAACATTCTAGAACTGTAACATTTCAGAAGTTGTAAGTGAAATTTTTGGACCGCAACTCAAACCTTGAGGAGCGCCTGGCTAGCTCAGTCGGTAGAGCATGAGACTCTTAATCTCAGGGCCGTGGGTTCGAGTCCCACGTTGGGTGGTGGTGTTTGAGAGAGTGGGAATCCCTCAGATCTGATCAGTATTAGATGGTTGTATTGGGGTGGATCGTCTGTCAATCGCATGATCAGCAGTTCCATCCCAGTGTAAAAATCCCTGAAATTTACCAGACTAAAATGTTCCTGCATTCTATGATCATGGCCTGTGCTGACCTCCTGTTCCTCAGATCAAACTAAAGTCTGGGGACAATGCATGTTCTTCAACCTATTGTTCTAGAACTGCAGCTTAACATTCAATGTAACATTTTAGAACTGTAATTAACAGTTTAGGGCCGCAACTCTTAAAATTCTACAACTTCAACCTATTGTTCCAGAACTGCAACTTAACATTCCAGAACTGCAGGTTAACATTCTTGAACTTTGACCTAACATTCTAGATTAACAGCTTAACATTCTAGAAATTAAACATAACATTCTAGAACTACAACACAACATTGTAGAACTGTAAGTAACATTTTAGGACCATAACTCTTAAAATTCTAAAACTGCAACCTATTGTTCTAGAACTGCAACTTAACCTTCCAGAACTGCAGCTTAACATTCTTGAACTTAAATCTAACATTCTAGAACTGCAGCTTAACATTCTTGAACTTAAATCTAACATTCTAGAACTGAATATTAACATTCTAGAACTCAAACCTAACATTCTAGAACTGCAACTTACCATTCTAGAACTAAGATGTAACCTTTTAGAACTGTAAGTAACATTTTGGGACCGCAACTTACAAATATTCTAAACTTCAACCTATTGTTCTTGAATTGCAACTTTACATTGTATAATGGCAGCTTAACGTTCTAGAACTACAACATAACATTGTTGAACTGTAAGTAACATTTTAGGACCATGACTCTTAAAATTCTAGAACTACAATCTATTGTTCTACAACTGCAACTTAACATTCCAGAACTGCAGCTTACCATTCTAAAACTACAATGTAACATTTTAGGACTATGAGCAACCTTTTGGGAATGCAACTTATACAAATTCTAAACTTCAACCTATTGTTCTGGAATTGCAACTCAAATTTCTAGAATGAAAGCTTAACTTTCTAGAACTGCATCTTTACCTTCTAGAACTTCAAAACATTCTAGAACTGCAGCTTAACATTCTAGAATTTAAAGCTAACATTGTAGAATGGCAGCTTAACATTCTAGAACTTCAACCTAACATTCTAGAACTGCAGCTTAACATTCTGGAATTTAAAGCTAACATTGTAGAATGGCAGCTTAACATTCTAGAACTTCAACCTAACATTCTAGAACTGTAACATTTCAGAACTTTTGAGTGAAAATTTGGACCGCAACTCAAAACTTGGAAGTGCCTGGCTAGCTCAGTCGGTAGAGCATGACACTTTTAATTTCAGGGTCGTGGGTTCGAGCCCTACGTTGGGTGATGGTGTTTTAGAGAGTGCGAATGCCTGAGTTCTGCACAGTATCAGGTTGCTGTATTGGGGCAGATCGAATGTCAATCGCAAGATTAGCACTTCCATCCCAGTGTAAAAATCCCTGAAATTTACCAGACTAAAATGTGCTTGCATTCTACGATCGTGGCCTGTGCTGACCTCCTGTTCCTCAGATCAAACTAAAGTCTGGTGACAATGCATGTTCAAATTCTAAAATTTCAACCTATTGTTCTAGAACTGCAATTTAACATTCCAGAACTGCAGCTTAAAAGAAAGTTGACATTAATCAAAAAGAAAGTTGATGTGTATATGCATTAATCAAAAAGAAAGTGCATGTCTATATTCATTAGTAAGTAGACCTTGTGGCCCAACGGCAGACTGTCAGTAGAAACAAACCTTTTTTGTTGTAAGAAAACTTGTTTAATTTGTTATTAATCTATTTTGTGATTTACATATGTTTAAAAATATCAGAATTCATATTGATATTGCAGTATTCATAATCAATATTGCAATATCACATTTTGTCAAGATCGTGCAGCCCTAGTGTGTGTGTGTGTGTGTGTGTCATCTGGTGGGTGTTGATGGACTGCGGATCACGGAGCAGACACGAAGCGGAGTGGATCTGGCGCTGGTGGAAGTCAGGGGTAAGGCCTCCTGTGTGGCGTGAGCGTGGCATTTTCTTGGTCTTTGCACACCAGAAACTTTTCTGACGTGGCGATGTTGCTGCTAATCTTGTCTGTACACATGGGACTGAAATGCTTAGGAATCCCCATCAGTCATTCAGAACTGCACAAGGTACTTGTGAAATAGGCTCTTTTTGTCTGATTGATGGTACCAACTGTAATGGAGTCTGTCAGGCCTCAGCAGAGAACCCACTGCTGTAAAAACAGAACATATTTTACAGCTGTGATTTGGACTTGAAATCCAAAATAAATAAATAAATAATAATAAATAAATAAGAATTCAGTGATGTATACTGAAGACGTTAAAATCAGGCAGTCAGTGCCAAAAGTTCATGTTTATTTCACCTCTGACCTCAGTCAGCATCACATGCACCTAAAACCCCACCCGACAGTGATGTCACAGGGTCCTGGTGTACACTTGGGCCATGTTCAGCCCCAACAAAACAAGCATTATAAAATGGGTCCAATCCATTTCCCTTTATTGCCCATCAACAGGCCACAACTGGGCAAAATTAAATAATGCTTGTTAGGCACTATAGCAAAAACAACAACAACAAAAAAATATATATATACACTCTTTCTAGTGCTGATAACATAAATATTGACTGATAATTAAGGCACTGAATTTGGACCCAGGATCTCTTGTTTACAAGACAGGTGTTTTAACCACTAAGCTACAGCGCCTCCTACAGGTTTATGTGTCATGCAAGATTACAATGAGCTAGTGACCAGGGTTCCAACCATCCATCCATCTTTGTCAAGCAGCTCCAGCAGGGGACCCCGAACTTCCCTTTTCTGAGCAACTGGGGGATCCTTGGTGCGTTCCCAGGCCAGGTTAGAGATATATTCCCTCCACCTAGTCCTGGATCCTCCCCGAGACCTACTCCCAGCTGGACGTGCCTGGACCACCTCCCTAGGGAGGTCCCCAGGAGGCATCTAGACCTGGTCACCACTTTCTCATTTTTGTATTGCAGCACATCCAGCTGATAGAGCTTCTCAATGATCTGGAAGAGCTCCATGTTGGAAGGAACAGTGGACGTCAGAAGGCACTGTTGCGGACGTAGCTGTTGCTCCACGATTCGTGCTGGGCTCTGAAGCGTCCTCCCCAGTCTGGTTCAAATGGTGACTGGTCCACCTGGTGGACCGAGCTTCACTGGCTCCACTTTAATGTTTGTGTTTCTTGTTGTTTTAACAAGTATAATATTACTGAAATGTAATTAGTAAAGAGTTATATTACTGTGTTAAAGCAAAAAGGAATACATTACTTTATTTGCGTTACTTTTGTAACACGTTACTCCCAATACTGCCAATCAGTACACTGCATGTTTAGCTTATTCAAGGTAAAAGAGAAATTGAGAATTAACATTACACCTGCTAATGGAGGTGCTGTGGCTTAGTTGGTTAAAGTGCCTGTCTAGTAAACAGGAGATTCTGGGTTCAAATCCCAGCACCTTGTTGTTGCAGAGATTACCTCTGTTTGCATCCCATCATCATGTCCACTCAATCCCCCTGCTACACATTAAACAGATCACTTTGCATTCAGTCTCGTAATCACCATAAAAATTAGGTATCACTGAAATTTGAACTTGTGTTGCTGCAGTCAGAGTATACAGTGCTCATCCTGAATGGGCAAGTATAGTGCATCAGAATTGCTTGTTGAATGGTCTATTAGCTTTGAAACCCCCCTTTCCCCACAGCTACTAATTGTCAGATATGGTTGGGGGAGTAGGCACTGCGTCCAACCCTTTCTGTGTAAAAAAAAACAACTAAAGAAGTCTCTTGGATGAGAGACAAAACTTCTGCAGAGAACCTTTCACCAAGTCCAGTTGCCCTTGGCCTAGTTGTGATCTTTAGGGGTAATAGCATGGATCAGGAACCAAAACGGACACTGTGGGCATTGTACGGCAATATTTGACACGTTTAGACCATGAAGACAGTTATCAGTTTATTTCCCATCTGGCAGGTATACTTGTGGACTCAGTTGGACATTTTGAAGATAATTGCACAATGTTGACCCAATTGTCAGTCTATTTCCCATTTGGCAGGGACATTTCTTGATTCAGGTGGACATTGTGGACAGAAACATTGGTGGATCTTTATTCCCACCATGGGATTTAGCCTGTATTGCACATTGGGCTACAAGGTCAATAAGATTCCATTAACATCTCGTGCAATGTATTGCCATTGTCAAGCAAATTGCCACCCTAGTGACTTTCTTCCATGTCTCCATGAACGCCCATATGTTTGTGCTGACAATTACAAGAGCAGCCGGAAACCCTAGTCGACCCAGTCCAAACCATCGTGGTAAGCCTCACTTGGTGTCCAAACTAAAATGATACGAGGCTACTTGGTAGACTCCTTACTGATGTTTATATCTGTACTCACAATGCCCTGTTTTAAAAAAAACAGAAAATCACAAGTGTTACATGTGAACAATCAATGTGTGAGTAATCAGGAAGCTCACATAAAAGATAGTTGCAAGGTCTACCAAATGCTTAACTTTCCAACCCGTGAGCGGTTGGAACCTTGGTTGCCACCTTCCATCAAAGTGTCAATCACAGACCTGGGCAGCAATTCCAGAGCAGAGTGTCGCAGCGGAAGCGTGCTGGGCCCATAACCCAGAGGTCGATGAATCGAAACCATCCTCTGCTAATTGCTATGCTTTGTATCTATTTCCTGTCTGTTGATGTTTAACAAGGCATCAGTTTCTGAAATGAAATGGTTCCACCTAAATACTGGAGCATAAAACAATAAATATACTACAGTACAAATTAATACCTTTTGCAGCTCTTTTAAAAGAGTCTACCATAATACCTGCTTTGAATCTAAGCCATATCAACTGCTTGGAAGGCAGCTATGCTCACCATTATACCAACATTGCTGGACAATATAACGTTCACTGCAAATCTTGCAACACATCTGGTCATTGAGACTGAAAATAAATGCTCAGAGATGCAACAGTGGCTTCCAGTACCTATGAGGTATTACAATATTGTCCATGAAGGTACATCTGCCATAGAAGGATGTGTGACCACCATTAAAGGATGGCTTTCTTTGTCGGCAGGATTCAAACTTGCGAGGGGAGTCCCCAATGGATTTCAAGTCATTCGCCTTAACCACTCGGCCACGGCAACCTAAAAAGCAGAGAAATACCGATTTCCACTAATAGTGATAACCTATTCAAGGCAAGGCAAGGAAGCTTTATTTGTATTGCACCTTTCAGCCATAGGGCAATTCAAAGTGCTTTACACAAAAAGAGTTAAAAAAGAGTTAAAAAATAAAAATAGATAAAACACAAGAATAAAAGTTACAGTGCAGTATACAAAATCAAACATTAAAGAAATTAACAACCATTTAAAGAAAGGCAACATCAAAAAGAAAGGTCTTCAGCCTTCAGCGTTCTGAATCAGCTGCAGCTGTCTGATTGATTTTTTAGAGAGAGCTGTAAAGACACCGTTACAGTAGTCAAGTCTACTGAAGATGAAAGCATGGACCAGTTTTTCCAAATCCTGTTGACACATAAGTCCTTTTACCCTTGATATATTCTTATGGTAATAATAGGCTGACTTTGTAATTGTCTTAATGTGGCTGTTAAAATTCAGGTCTGAGTCCATGACTACACCAAGATTTCTGGCTTTGTCTGTTGTTTTTAACATTGTTGTTTGAAGCTGAGTGCAGACTTTTAATCGTTCCTCTTTTGCTCCAAAAACAACCACCTCAGTTTTTCCTTCATTTAATTTCAGAAAGTTCTGGCACATCCAGTCGTTAATTTGTTCGATGCACTCAGTCAGTTTATGTATTGGACTATAGTCCCCGGCGATAGGGTTATGCAAATTTGTGTGTTGTCCGTATAACTATGGTAACTTATTTTGTTGTTTTCCATAATCTGAGCCAGTGGAAGCATGTTAAGAACCAGTATTAATGCAAAGAAAGGACTGGAGCATTTGGAACTCTGGAACTCTGTCTGGCTTATTTATGTAGCATGGAAGCTACCGTTAGCTAACTAGCCAATAGGTACAATCACAATCGGACTGAAAATTGTTCGATGTCCTATAATGTTACAGACCGACGCGATACCAAACGCAAAAGGGTCTTATATACACAGTATATGTATTTATAAATATGTAAAATTAAGTTTTTTCATTTATTTTTTTAACCCAGCCACGCAGTAAGGCAAGAGCCTCACAGGAGCAGGCAAAGAGCAGCATGCAGCTCACGAGCCGCAGGTTCGCCACCCCTGCACTAGAAGATCACGGCCACTTGGTAGCAGTAGGGCCTTGTTGTTGTGAAAGCATAGTGGGAACTCTGAAATATCAACGGTTGACAGTATGAGCTAGCCAGGATTCAAACCTAGAATCTTCTGATTCGTAATCAGACGCGTTATCCATTGCGCCACTAGCCTTACGTTTAGCATTAGCAATAGCTACGTTCTCACACCATCGTATGCAAACAGGGTTGATCTTTGTTGGCAAGTGTATAGAAGGCCAGTTAACCGTTTGTTACAGTCCAAAATTTGGGGATTCTTGCAGGACTTTTAGGCTACGCTGTCTAGTTTCTATCAATGTAAAGTAAAGCAGAAGATGTAGTAATTCAAAGAAACAACAGGAAAGTAGCTTCTCACAGGTGCCGTGACCCAGATTCCTACCGAGGTTGCTGCAGCCACCGCAACGCAGAGTACCAAGCACTATAAGATCGCGACCATTTGGTATTAAAATCACCGCGTTGTTGTGATAGCATAGTCGGAAATCGGATCCACAAATATGCTGCTATGTTCTAGGTTCCCCTAATTGATGAGTAACAACTGACAATTCCAGGGATAGTTTATCTAGTACTGCTGATTCTAAAAAGACAACAGAGAAAGCTTGATGATAGCTGTGCTTCAGTTAAATTGAAGGATTTAGAGCTGTTTTAGCACATGAAAAGATATTTACGCATCATTTGGCTCCAAATATGTGTAAATTTACTGTGATAGACAGTTTGTACAGGAGTAAACTTGGAAATGAGGATCAAGTAATTTAATAGCTAAAGAACAGAACAAATTATCCAGGAGTCAACCCTAACATCTTGTGATCTGTAGCCAGACGCGTTACCCATTGCCCCACTAGCCCTACGTTGAGAGCATTGGGAGTACCTGGCTTCTCACACCATTCTATGCAAACAGTGGTGATCTTTGTTGGCAAATGTGCAGAAAGCCAGTCAAATCTTTGTTGTAGTCCAAAATGTGGGGCCTCCTGCAGGAACTTTATCCTAAGCTGTCCAGTTTCTATCAATGTAAAATGAAGCAGAGGATGGAAAAATGTGGAGGCATTACAGAGAACTAGCTTTACAATTTTACAATTACAATTGTAAAGCTATTATAGTTACTCATCATTTGGCTCTTTATACATGTACATTTTCTTTGTAGAGTTTGTCCTGGGGGGTAAAGTTGGAAATGACGAACAAGGATTTAGTCGCCAAAGAGCACTACGAGCTAGCCAGGAATCAGACCTAGAATCTTCTGATCTGTAATCAGACACATTATCCATTGCGTCAAAGCTGGGGAACAATAGTCTCATGGGGGGAAGAGGAAAAAGGGGAAGAGGGAGGTAATGAGAGAAAAGATGAGAAAGATGCTAAATTACACACAAAGAAAAATCACATCTACAAAAATAAAATTTGACGGATGGGACTCCCTGATGGTCTAGTGGCTAGGATTTGGAGCTCGCACTGCCGCGGCCTGGGTTCAGTTCCTGGTCAGGACTTGACAGATACAGGTGCAACATTTGAAAGAGTAAGTTCCTAGACTTGTTTTTGGTTGATTTAGATTTGTCAAATTCTTCCTCATTAGTTTAACGCTAGAACCCCAACAGTGTTAAAGAGTTCCATTCCCTTTAAATCAAACCCTAGACAGCGGGTGTATCCTGTTGACATCATTGATCATAAACACTTCATCTGCCTCCATTTCAATAACAATTCTTTTTATTTTTCAAACAATAACTAAACCCCTAACCAACATTTTTTTCCAAAAAAACAATGTCTGGGAATGTCAAGGAAGTAATGTTATTTTGGATTCAGGTCCAAATTTTAACATTTTAGTGCAATGCAAAGGTGCATAACAGATTGCTTTCTACTTACCTGGAGCGATGCAAAGCAGGGGTGGCCAACTAGTCAAGGAACAGCAAGAGACTTGGTATTTAAGAATTCAAACTGACTATGTGACAGATGTGTAATCTGTCATGTCCTGCCTTCTGAAGCTCTAGCCAGGCGCCATTCCTCGCCTAAAACAACATGAGTCATTCCAGTAAGTGAAGAGGAAACTCACATCTACAAAGATAAATTTGTAAGATGTGACTCCCTGATGGTCTAGTGGCTAGGATTCGGCGCTCTCACCGCCGCGGCCAGGGTTCGATTCCCGGTCAGGGAATGGTCAGGACTCGATACACTCTAAAGCAGATCTGTACTTTTACATACATTTTCATGTTAACTTAACAGAATTTTTCTGTTGTTTTTTTTTAAATACAGAAAAACACCAATAAATTACAAAAATAAACTGTGAATTTAAGGGACAACTAGCACGTGTGAAACCACCTGTGGGAGTGGAACATGGATGTGTAGAGATGGGCTTTCAAACAATGTACCTTTTGACATTTTGAAATGTCACAGTAGGAAAAGCAAAGGTATAAATAAAAATGAATTATGGCTCAACTCAATTTAGATTTTTACAGTAGAAATAAGGCATTACAAAGTCAAGAAACTAGGTGCTGATAGTGAAGGGCAAATGAAGCTTTGGTGAAGCACTGAACCACTCAGAGGAATTGGTTTGAAAATGGGTTCATTACTAGAAGCTTCAGTAACAGCGACCTCGCCTGGTGAAGGGCCAAGGCTGCATCCAAATGATCCCGACAAGATAGTGGACAGGAGGCTTTAGACTAGTGACACTGACGTGTACTAACAATGGGATAGCATTTTTTTTTAAATAAAGATTGTGTAATGTATTATTGGGTATTAGGTAATGAGTGCTTGGGGAAACAGAGGATATGCTTGTGTAACTATGGCCGGGGGGTATGTGGGACAGGGACCACTCATCGATTTTTATTAAGGAACATTATTTTTTCCACATGTTTGTGCATATGCACCAAACAAGAGTTTGGGGTATTTGGCCTTCTTGGAGACCTTGAATAGAGTCCTCTATGGGGCTCCAGTAGGGGACTCCATAGTTCTGCTGTGGGACTTCAACGCACACGTGGGCAATGATGGAGATACTTGGAGAAGCGTGATTGGGAGGAACGGCCACCCTGATCTGAACCAGAGTGATTGTCTGTTGTTGGACTTCTGTGCTAGTCATGGATGGTCCATAACAAACACCATGTTCAAACATAGGGTGCTCATAAGTGTGCGTGGTACCAGAGCACCCTAGGCCGAAGATCAATGATCGATTTCATAATTGTTTTATCTGATCTGAGGCTGTATGTTTTGGACACTTGGGTGAAGAGAGGAGCGGAACTGTCTACTGATCACCATCTGGTGGTGAGTTGGGTCAGGGTATGGGGGAGGACTCTGGACAGACCTGGTAAGCCCAAACGGGTGGTACGGGTAAATTGGGAACGTCTGGAGGAGGCCCCAGACTTTCAACTGACACCTCCGGCGGAGCTTTTCGTGCATCCCTGTGGAGGCTGGGGGCATTGAACCTGAGTGGACAATGTTCAAAGTTTCCATTGCTGAAGCTGTGGTGGCGAGCTGTGGTCTTAGGGTCTTAGGTAGGGCTGCACGATTATGGCCAAAATGATAATCACGATTATTTTGATCAAAATTTTGATCGCGATTATTCTCACGATTATTTGTTGATTTTAACCAAAACAAATTGTATTGTCATATAGGCTATTTATAACTGCAAGAGGGAGTGTGATGGACGCTACTCACAGAGAGACGGCTGGCTCATCATGAACGGGTCCCGCACGGGTCGAATGGCGGATAAACACGGCGTGTGTATGAAACGTCTGTATCTTCACTGCGCTGCATTTTTATGAACTATGATATTCTGGCCATGGGTCACATCTCTGGCCCAGGTCCAGGTCCAGCAGCTCCGTCTCACGCTGTTACTCTACCAACTGAAGTTAGCTGCATTCAATAACTTCTCCTGTGTTCTTTGCCGTGGCGGCCGCGATAGCAGAGTTACCATGGAAACACTGGTACAAATACAGGTTTAACCCTCATATTTAACAATATACAGCTGTGTTAATAAAAAATTAAATTTGTAGACAAATGTCAGAAGTTTGAACCGGCGGCCGCGGAGAGTAGAGGAGAGAGAGTAGGACGAGAGAGCGTAGAAAGATCCCACACAGGCACGGCTTTACAGACGAAATGGGTCATGTAACGCAAAATTAAACCATATCAATATAAACAGCATTGCAGCGGATGCGAGGACATTAGCACCGGTGCGTCCTAGAGGAGCTAACAGCTAACAGACGCTACTAGCACCGACTAGCTCTGGTCACTGCTGTTGTCTGAAAAACAACAGACGGGGTCACGGGACATAATGTTGCGTTTACTGGTAAACTGGTAAACCTTGAGACTGACGTATAACCGACTGCTATCTGTTGAGTTTTCCTCAAGCTACTCTGTCCTCTGGGACTGTCTACATCTAGAAAATAAGCTGCACATGGTGCAGTGAACTACTCTGACTGGCTCATGAGCAGACGGCTTTACGGAGCGGGAGATTGGCTTTGCAAAAAACCCGGAGCGTTCTATGAAATGACGCTTTATAAAAAATAATCGCTCGATCACGCAAATTTGATCGTGGGAAGTCCAAATCGTGATCGCGATTAAAATTCGATTAATTGTGCAGCCCTAGTCTTAGGTGCCTCAAGGGGCGGTAACCCACGGACACCCTGGTGGACACCAGTGGTCATTGAAGCCGTCCGACTGAAGAAGTCCTTCCGGGATATGTTATCCCAGCGGACTCTGGAGGCAGTGGCAAGGTACCGACGGGCCCAAAGGACTGCAGCCTCTGTCGTGACAGAGGTAAAGCAAGGGAGACGTTCAGAGAAGATATGGAGAAGGACTTTCGATCAGCACCAAGGTGCTTCTGGAAAACTGTTCGCCATCTCAGGAGAGAGAAGCGGGGAACCATCCAAGCTGTGTACAGTAAGGATGGGACGTTGTTGACCTCAATTGAGGAAGTACTAGAGCGGTGGAAGGAGCACTTTGAGGAACTCCTAAATCCAGCTGACATGGTCTCTGTGGTAGAGACAGAGGTGAAGGATAATGGGGGATTATCGTCAATTTCCCTGATGGAGGTCGCTGAGGTAACCCTAACCTCTTTAGAGTAACATTGTCCAACATGGACAAGATAAATACTTAAGATTGGCAATAACTGTAGCTAAGTAAATAGCTTAGCATGTTTCATTATGTTTATTCACATTAGTTTTCCACACATCTACTAATGCCACTCAGATCATATTCCCTTCCTCAATATTCCATAAAGAAGCAAAGAATGATCATCAATGACAGAGAGCATACGAAGTGAATCATTACTCTCTGTCAGCTTCACGCTCAGAAAGGAATATCACGAATCATCATCGTGGTCAGCGAGACCGAACACTTTAGAAACACATTCCTCAAGTCAGAAACTCTAGAAATGATCCCTGAAAGTATAGTCTTGTTTAGACTGGGGGGGGGGGGAAACTGCATCTCATTCACTGCAGAGTGATTGTCACTCAGGGTTCAGAGGGACAGAAGCTAATCGTTACGTGCTCCAGATTATGGTAGCTTCAATGTTACATAAATAAGCCAGACAGAGTTGTCCCTCATCTGGTGATAGAACCCTGATTCCCCCCCGTCCTGTTGGCTCAGAGCTTCACAGACTCAGTCCACAGGTACTAATTAGTTTGAGACGTTGTAATCACTGAGTTGTGGTTGTGATGGAAAATGAACCAGAATTAAAAACAAGTACACGAGTGAATGTTGCACTACACGCTTGCAGCTGTCATTCTGTTCATGGAAATGTCAATCTACACATTTGTGAATATTTTTTCTGTGACTTCACATTCAGAATACCGGTGTGTGAATATTTTCTACGAGTGCAAATTACAAATTCAGATTTTTTCTACAAGCTCTCGTGTTTTTTTCATTGTGTGACATCAAATTAAGATCACGTGTGTATTTTTACAAGTGCAAATTTTATTTTTACAAGTGCAAATTTAAATATATAAATTCAGATTTTTTTGTTCTGCAAGCTCTCACCTTTTGCCCCATATTTCCCTTCATATGAGTCAGAGCCAGCAGCACTAAGGAAGAGCAGCCTCTCCTACGGCGAGTGGTGGCGACCCACGGGGAAACTTTGGTTTCCCAGTCAGTTCCAGTAGTACAGGTGAGAAAGTGGTAGATAAAACGAGGACTGTGGGTCGGCGTTGTTGGTACGTTATTGGAATAAATCCAACATATCCAACGCCATCACCCAGACATGCCAATCACTGGAACGAGACAAAAAAACTGTCCAACGTCTCCTCCCTACAGTGGTTAACCAGCCTTTAGATCCAAATACAAATAAGGCCAAAAAATCACTGAATCAATCAGGATTTACACGTCACCTTCAAAGCCCCGTATCCACTCGTAGAGTAACCTGGCTTCAAGTATTTGCTGTATGTACTCAAACCTCGTTCCAACATGCCATCCCGTCCACCTGGACTTCAGTGTACCGTTCCACCCCTTTTATACATGTCAATCAAGCTGAGCCTGTAAAGGCCACACAGTCTGATTAGTCAAGTGGAAACACCTGTGGGAGTGGAACATGACTGTGTACAGATGGGCTTTCAAACAATGCAAATTTTTATACATGTCAAAGTAGGAAAAGCAAAGGTAGAAATAAAATGAATTATGGCTTAACTCAGTTTACGTTTTTACACCGGACATAAGGCATTACAAAGTCAAGAAAGTAGGTGTTAACCCTTTCAAGTAACCTTGTCCAGCATGGACTGGACATTCTTCAAGCCTGACTATAACTTCAGTTAAATAGAAAGCTTAGTATGTTTTATTACTTTCACACGTGTTAGTTTTCCACATATCTGCTACTACCACTCTGAACATATTCCCTTCTTCAATACTCCATAAAGAAGCAAAGAACGATCATCAATGACAGAGAGCACATGAAGTGAATCATTACTCTCTGTCAGCCTCACGCTCAGAAAGGAATATCACGACTCATCATCGTGGTCAGCGAGACCAAACACTTTAGAAACACATTCCTCAAGTCAGAAACTTTAGAAATGATCCCTGAAAGTATAGTCTTAGTTAGACTGAGGGGGGGGAACTGCATCTCATTCACTGCAGAGTGATTGTCACTCAGGGTTCAGAGGGACAGAAGCTAATCTTTACGTCCTCCAGATGACTCTGAGGTGAGAAAATCTATTTAGATCTTTAAGAAGACCGATATGTAGATTGAATTAGATTTTCAGTCACTGTTGTCTCAATACTTCAGTGTCAGCCTACTTATTCTATCCAATAAATGCTCCAGTCCTTTCTTTGCATTAATTGGTCTCAGAATGTTGCAGGTTAACCACCACTGTTGATTATTGGGTACAAAAAGCACTCAAGATATATGTATTTATATCATTTTTTAAATGTCTCCAAATAATGTTAAAAGTTAGTTTTTGGTAATTTTTAGTATTCGCTGGTTTATTAAGTCAATTCGGCGATGACGTCACACTGGGGAGCGAAGTCTCAGCCTGGCACTAGAACTACGGCGACTGACTGGGATGAGGAAGAGGAGGAAAAGCCAGCAGCCAAATAATTAACAAAATAACGAAACGGGCATATTTGTGTTAACCATGACATGTGGGACAACAATTGGACGGTTGGGTTTAGGAAGCAATAACGGCACTTCTTTTTCCCACAGCCCTCTTTTTCAGAAGCGTGGGTAGCTCAGTTGGTAGAGCATCAAACTTTTATTCTGAGGGTCCAGGGTTCAAGTCCCTGTTCAGGCGTGCAGTTGCACATTTTGCTTGATGCCATGATAAATTGTACACTTTGGCAATCCTTAACACTTTCAGACACTGTATCAAAAAGAAATGTGACTGTTTTTTATGCAGGTTTGCATCATAACAATGCGGGTGCTATCTCTAAATGATCAATGGGCAACCTACATCCATCTTGATAGCACCCAAATCTCTGTTCTGATCTCCCTGCTTGGATGGCAAGTCATCTGGTGGATTTTTTCCATCAAGAGGAAGCTGATCAAGAGGGAGAGTTGTTTTATTGTACCAACTAGCAGTAAAGTTTATTTGTCTGGAGCCATAAAATTGCATTAGGTTATCAACGTTTTCAGCGAAAAAGAAAACCACAGCTCAAGTCCCTGGTAAGGCAACAGCTTGATTCTGGGATTTGTATGAAGTGCTCGCTATTGTCATCTGTCATGCAGGTTTGCTGGATGTTCACAGTCTGCTAGTCGCCATGAGTTGTGACTTTGAGCTTTTTAATTAACCTTTTTGGCCAATTTTCAACCAGTTTGTGCAATAACATTTGGTGTTGCATTGTGCAAATTATGGTCTACCCTCCTGCTGTCCAGAAGACTGTGATCATGGCAACAGCTCAATGGTCTTCATTTACTTGCACTTTAATCTGTAGTTCAGCAGATTGTTTTTTCCACAGTCACTTGCTTTTGAAGCCTGGGTAGCTCAGTCGGTAGAGCATCAGACTTTTAATCTGAGGGTCCAGGGTTCAAGTCCCTGTTCAGGCGTAGAGTTGCACGTTCTGCTAGATGAGTTGTCCATTTGACATGCTTGTATGGACATGGACAAATTCAGACACTATCATCTCATGTGTGTTCCATGCGCAAGTCTTTAAAAAGAATTGTGACTGTTTTTCAAGCAGGTTTGTATCATAACAATGTTGCTGGTAAGTCTAAATGAACAATGGGCAACCTACATCCATCTTGCTAGCACCCAAATCTCTGTACTCATCTCCCTGCTTGGATAGTATGTCCAAGGACATACCACATATGTTCTATAACCCTTTTCATTGGTTTGCTACCACACTTAAATAATTCCTTTCATTGTATCAATCTCAGAAATAACCAAAGAATGACAAATTCCATTAATGTGCTTGTGCCAGTATTCAACCACCTGTCACTGTATTTTTAGCAGCAGTAGTGTTATTTTGTTTTTTAAAACACCTGCCCCATGTGAGGGTTGAATTCACGACCTTCAGATTATGAGACTACCTACTGCGCCAACGAGGCTATGAAAGGCATTGCAATGATTCGCAAAATTTCAGAAAAACTAACAATTTGGTCGTCAATCTTAATAAAAACAATGTATGCGGAGACCTATGTTCTCACACAAAGGCTAAGATTGACCCTATATGCTTTGTCATGACCCCATGAAAAGGGGAGACAAAAGACTGTGTGCAAAGGTTGTATACATGTATGCAAGGTGTATGCATGGATGAGTGTGAGGTATGGTGTCAGCGATTTATGCTGGACAGTGTAAAACTAACAAAGATGAGCGGGAGAGGTGCTGGACTGAGAGACCTCTAGGACAATCACAGATGCACAACCAATAATAAAACACTACTGGGTGAATGCGTTCAGAAAATGAAGAACATTGTTCAGAAAGCTTAATGAAGCTTCATATGACCATAACTATTAACCACCTGAACCTGGTAAAAGGTATGAGGTACTCCTGCATAGCTAGCCAGAGATTTACCTCCTGTAGATGGTGGTCGGCGTTCCAATGAGGCTTGGAAATTTGCAGATGGTGATTCAGAGGAGATGTAACAGTTTAAAGTGTAAAGTAACTTAATTTTCTAAATTGTCACTTTTTACTGACAAAATCAAGTCTGTATTTTGGTAAAAATCAAATCAAATGTTTCCTGTTGTTTCCGTTGGTCTAGTGGTATGATTCTCGCGGATAAGCCCTGATGGCAGGAGCGGTTACAACCCTAATCTGTAATTTAAAATCCAGTTTATTGTTAATTTAACACAGATTAGGAGCAAGCATTGTGTTGGCAATTTTTCATATCCTGCTTCAACAGCACGCAATAGAAAAAACTGGGAAAAAATGTGAGGAACAAACAGGACTCTCCTTGTTCGTTGGTCTAGGTTTATGATTCTCGCTTAGGGTGCGATAGGGTCTGGATGAGACTACTTAGCATAGAAGTGGAGGTATGGATTGAATAATCTGGTTTATTTATTGAGTGTGATGGACGAGAGAGTGTCACCTATTTGGCAAATTCATCACAATATTACTATTACTTTTTACTGGCAAAATCAAGTCTGTGTTTTGGTAAAAATATTTTGTATCAAATGTTTCCTGTTGTCAAATGATATTGGAAAGCTGAATCGGGCAGTGGAGCCATGAAAAGACCCCACGCCAATCTACCTGACCATAGCCTTTCAAGTCAGTGACAAATCCAAGCTGCATTTCCTTTTTAAACTGCTTTTCTTTCTACCAAAATTCAAGTTCCAATTTTGGCTAAAGTAGTCTGTTGTCCAATAGATGGTGGAAACTAGGCTTATCTGCTGTCACTTTTGACTGAAAAAATCAAGTTTGAATTTTGGTAAAATATTTTGCTTCAAAAGTAGTCTTTCATCCAATATAATCAGAAAGCTCAATCTGGCAGTGTTGCCATAAAAACACTACATGCCAAACAAACTACTTAGCAATTGCCTTTCAAGTCACTGACTGATCACATTTACTTGATGGAAAATTGCTAATAAGATGCTTTTAAGTGGCTAGTTGGTCTAGCGGCATGATTCTTGCTTTGGGTGTGAGAGGTCCCGGGTTCAACTTCCGGACAAGCCCTGATGGCAGGAGCTGTTACGATCCTAATCTGTAATTTAAAATCCAGTTTATCGTTAATTTAACACAGATTAGGAGCAAGCAATGTGTTGGCAATTTTTCATATCCTGTTTCAACTGCACGCAATAGAAAAAACTGGGAAAAAATGTGAGGAACAAACGAGCAGGACAGGACTCTCCTTGTTCGTTGGTCTAGGTTTATGATTCTTGCTTAGGGTGCGATAGTTCCTGGATGAGACTACTTTGCATAGAGGTGGAGGTATGGATTGAATAATCTGGTTTATTTATTGAGTGTGATGGAGAAGAGAGTGTCACCTATTTGGCAAATTCATCACAATATTACTATTACTTTTTACTGGCAAAATCAAGTCTGTGTTTTGGTAAAAATATTTTGTATCAAATGTTTCCTGTTGGCAAAAGATATTGGGAAACTGACTCAAGCTGCATTTCCTTTTTACGAATATGAATGTTAACCTGCAGTTCTGGAATGTTAAGCTGCAGTTCTAGAACAATAGGTTGAAGTTTTAGAATTTGAACATGCATTGTCAGCAGACTTTAGTTTGATCTGAGGAACAGTAGGTCAGCACAGGCCATGATTGTAGAATGCAGGCACATTTTAGTCTGGTAAATTACAGGGATTTTTACACTGGGATGGACCTGCTAATCTTGACAGACGATCTGCCCCAATACAGCCACATTATACGGTGCAGAACTCAGTGATTCCCACTCTCTAAAACAGCACCGCCCAACGTGGGGGTCGAACCCACGACCCTGAGATTAAGAGTCTCATGCTCTACCGACTGAGCTAGCCAGGCACTTCTTAACCCTTTTGTTGTCCTAGTTGGGACGCATGACATTATCGTTTGGGTCCTGGGGACCCTTGACGTTCCTTTTCGGGTCCCAGGGACCCTTGACATTGTCCTTCAGGTCCATAGGACCCGTGGCACTGGCCTTGCGGGTCCCAAGGACCTGTGGCATTGTCCTTCGGGTCCATAGGACCCTTGACATTGTCCCTCGGGTCCATAGGACCCTTTACATTGTCCTTCGGGTCCATAGGACCCTTGACGTTGTCCTTCGGGTCCCGGGGACCCTTGACGTTGTCCTTCGGGTCCATAGGACCCGTGGCATTGGCCTTGCGGGTCCCAAGGACCCGTGGCATTGTCCTTCGGGTCCAGGGGACCCATGACATTGTCCTTCGGGTTCCAGGGACCCTTGGCATTGGCCTTATGGGTCCTTGGGACCCGTGGCATTGTCCTTTGGGTCCCGGGGACCCTTGACGTTGTCCTTTGGGTCCTAGGGACCCGTGGCATTGTCCTTTCGGGTCACGGGGACACGTGGCGTTGTCCTTCGGGTCCCTAGGACCCGCAACATTGCCCTTCGGGTCCAAGGGACCCGTGGTATTGTCCTTCAGGACACGGGGACCCTTGACATTGTCCTTCGGGTCCCAGGGACCCGTGGTACACTCAATCGGTCGTATTAGTTCTGCTACCCTCGCATCGTCCTGCCTTTGAGTCCCTGAAATTCTGGCCAGTGGCTTGTAGTTGTAGTAAAAACAGGAAAGGCAAAGGCAAGTGGAAAGGGAGGTTAAAAAAAGAAAACTAAAGGCTTGACATTAGTCTTCTAATTATTTTTATTACACACACACACACACACACACACACACACACAATATACACTTTAGACACATTTGTCTTCTTGTTGTTGTCATTTTTTTTCACGTCATCTTGTTTTGGACCTGTGCACTTGTTGCACGTGGCTCGGCACAGCGGGGGAGCAGCTGCAGCATGGCCCGTCGTTTGACTCTGGAGTTGAAGCTGCATCGGATTCTCGTGAGCAGCGGTGCCGCTCGCAATGTCCCCGCTGAGGCCAAGGTACAAAAGGAGAAAACCCACAAGAGGCCCGCGACAAACACGACGACGACAACCACCACCGTGACTGTGATGGCAACGGGTGTGCGTCACAGGAGGACCAACACACACACAACCACAGCAGAGAAAAAGACTACTGCTGCTACGACGACGATGACAAAGATGATGACCAAGGCCAAGTGGACGTTGAAGTATAGACAAAGAAGGAGAACAAGTGAATGAAGAAGAAGAAGAAGAGGGTGGACATGCAAGGGACGAAGAAGAAGAAGAAGAAATAGAAGAAGAAGAAGAAGACGAAGACAGAGATGAAGAAGTACAAGTAGGAGAAGACGAGAAGAAGAGAAGAAGAAGAAGAAGAAGAAAAAAGAAGAAGAAGAAGAGGGTATTGAAGACGAGGGCAAGAGAAGGATGAGGAAACCTTTGTGTCAAAAGATGGCAAAGTCAAATGGTCCTCAAAAACGTGTCATCCCAGTGTCCCTAGACCTCATTGCCACACCACCGAAAAGGACAAACCCGACCAAGAAGAGGACACGACAGACGCGGCTACCGCGCTGCTACAGCGCCCGGAACCCACAGAGTACGCCGCGGAACACGTCCACGACATAGTGTCTGCGTTTGGCCTGTTTGTCACGCGGCAAATCGAAGACATGGTTGTGGCCGTCACGAACCTCGAGGGTCAAAGGAGATGTGCCACAGCCGGCAAGTGGAAAGTGATGGACGTCACGGACCTGCAAGCCTACCTCGAGCTGCTGCTCCTCGCGGGCGTGTACCGGTCCCGCAACAGGGCCTTGGAGAGCCTGTGGCACGAGGAGAGCGGCAGGGCCATTTTCCGCGCCACGATGCCAATCAAGCAGTTCCACGCGTACTCTAGACTGTTGCGATTCGACGACCGCGAGTCGAGAGCTGCCCGCCGAGCCTCGGACAAACTGGCGGCCGAACGAGAGGTGTGGGACGAGTGGACGCGGCAGCTGCCTCGCCTCTACAACCCGGGCACCGACGTGAAGGTGGACGAGCAGCTGGTGCCATTTCAAGGTGTTGTATTTGTTGCTTTGTTGTTGTTTTCGTTTTGTTTTTTGTACCATTGCCGTACAATTGTCTTTCTTTGTGTGTGTGTGTGTGTTTGTGTTATCTAAAAAATTTTAATTTATTCTTCCATCTCGTTCCATCATGTTCCATCTTCTTGTTTGGACACGCTACTTCCACAAGGTCGATGCGTCTTCTGTCAGTACATGCTACGGTGGCCGGGAAGTGCAAGACAACATTACAAAGTCTGAAACACTTTTACAAAGATCGAGACAAATTTACATTTAAAAAACAAATTAACAAAACGCAAAACACTTTACAAAGAACAAACAAATTTACATTTAAAAAACAAATTAACAAGACTCAAAACACTTTTACAAAGAACAAAACAAATTTACATTTTAAAAAACAAATTAACAAGACTCAAAACACTTTTACAAGTCCCGAAACAAATTTACAAACGACAGATTCTTCACGGAAAGGGAATGTACCACACACCGGAAGTGACACGAAGTAATACGGAAGTGACATGGTGTTGTTGGTGAGCGCGGGCAATTCGCGTTGTAGTTGTGGAGTAAATGGCGTAAATGAAGTTTATGGTGACCGAACATGGACTGCGACCGAGGGATATTTTTCCCGTTTTGTGGCAAACACATGAACACATTAACGCGGTTTTGCTTCACGTGTGGCCGGTGTTTGGAGTTTCTAAAGGACGCGGACCAGACGGAAACACCGGACATACTGCATCATTGCGTTCAGTATTTTAACGAGGGCCATTCCTACGCTGTAATCGTGGACATGATGTCAAGCCTACACGGTGTAAACATCAGCTTGAGGACTCTTAAAAGTAAACTGAACGAAGCCGGGTTGTACCGCCGAAAGGATTATTCCTCTCCAAACACCGTGAGTAACGCCATCAGATTGGAACTTCGTGGACCTGGATAACTATTTGGCTACCGCACGATGTGGCAGGTACTTAAACAAAAGTACAATCTTCGAGTGAAGAGAGATGATGTGATGAATTTGCTCCGGGAGCTTAATCCTCGAGGGTGTGAGAGCAGAACACGCAGAAGGTTTACAAGAAGAACCTACCACTCAATGGGACCTAACTATATGTGGCACGCAGATGGTTATGATAAACTTAAGCCATTCGGTGTGGCCATTTTGGGATGCATAGATGGATTTTCACGTAAAGTACTGTGGCTTGAATGTGGACCAACAAATAATAACCCAACGGTGATTGCTCACTATTTCATGTCATGTGTGCAAAACCTCGGTGTCATCCCCATGAGACTGAGGACTGATTGCGGCACTGAGAACGGCATAATGGCTGCAATTCAATGTACCCTACGCTACCATCACAGTGACTACTACTCTGGAGCGTCCAGTCACATGTACGGCTCATCTATAAATAACCAGCGTATTGAGTCCTGGTGGTCTATATTTAGAAAGGGGAGATGAGTGAACGTTCATAAAGGCTCATTGCATCTTTTGGTCATTCGATTTTCTTCTCTGGAACGAGTAATAGAAAAAGAAAAAACGAGCACAATAAAAATATCTGAAAAAATATAAGGAAGGTAGTTTCTGAAAAGAAAATTGAATGACCAAAAGATGCACAACCCATAAATTTAATTACAACTAATCTTTGATTTTATTATTCCAACGTGTATACACTTAAAGGTTTAACTAAAATGTCTATCCGTTTCTATAGGTCTCAGTTCTGGATGGAGTTATTTACGGACCTTAGAGATGCCGGATACTTTAACGGGAGTCATGAGCACCAGTGTCTCTTGAGATACTGCTTCGGTGAGGTTATTCAGAAGGACTTAGATGAGTGTGTGAGACTGTGGAACAGTCACAGGATTCGCCCTTCCAGAACAGCAGCATGTCCAGGAGGAGTGCCCAATGAACTCTACTACTTACCACACAGGTGATACATTGGTGATAAATAGGTAAAAGTATTAATCTAACGTTTTAGTTTAAATGAAAACAAATGCAATTATGTTTTCTATTTAACATAGGTTTGGTTCCAGAGACTGTGCATTTCCAATTCAACAGGCTGAATTGGATGCCCTTCCTGAGGCTAGCCTGTTCATTACTCCTTGTGGGGACCCAAACATGCAGGAGTACTTGGACTTTGCCATGGACCACAATCAGTTACTGAAGCCAGAAAACTGGGAGTCTGCATCAGAACTGTACATGAATCTAAAAGAAATTGCTCAGCTATGAAAGGATCAAAAAGGGAGTTTTTATTGTAGTGGTGGAACACTGTCTGAACACAATGTTTACGAATCTGTCACCCACAGCTTTGCTGTTTAAGTGTAAAGTAAATTAATCAAAAATAATAATGAATATTTATTAAAATTTTGTAGTAAAGAACAACTTCTTTTAAGTACTTCTTCATCTAAAACAGTGACAAATTAAGGGATCCCAGTCACATATCTAAAACATTTTTAAAATGTTAACTGAGAAAAAAAAAACATGCTCACATACTGTTACATTATAAAATCAACTTCACTTTAAAGTGCACCTTTAACAACAGCTTTAACTCTGAGTCATTCATCATATAGCTTAGAAACAGCCAAATCCTGGACTATTTTGAATTCCAAAGTCCATTTGTGACTTAAACAAAGTGAATGAGTCTAGGAGTGGTAATCTCAAGGAGTTTGAACATGTGTTTGCCATGGGGAACGCAGAGTCATTCAGGAACTCTATTTGTGGCGGTGGTTCCAAGCCAGATGGGGGAAGTGAAGACAGCCCAGTAGCAAACATCAAAACATCTTCCACAGACACAGCAGCCTGGCCTTCTACAAAGAAAAACAATTCAGATAAATCTTTGGCATGCGTTTTCTTAACTTGTTATAAAAAACAAACTAACAAACCTTCACAATCAAGGAGATAATCTGCCCAATAGGCCATGGGTTGACTTTCTTTAAGTCGTCGATTACTCCCTGATGGACTGAGGTCAGGTTTGAAGAGTTTCTCAAGTTCAAAAGCAGTGAGTCGCTTTTCAGAGTGGCACAGAACAGGGGCCAGCAAAGTAGGGTGTTGCTGTAGTGCAGTCAAAAACTCCAGGGTTGAAAGACCATCTCTGAATCTACATGGTGAACACAAACATTGATTCACTGTTGTATAGTGCCAATTTAAATTACCTAAGAAAACAAATGTTCTCTTCAATTACTATCTACCTTAAACATTTGGGAGGAAATTGTTCTGTTGACCATTGAATTAAAAAAAAAACTATTTTTGCATTGCACATTAAAAGTTAATTGTTACAATCTAAGTTTTAAACGACAAAGACTGGAATGGCTATGTGGCTTGAGCACTTATACAGTGCCTTCAGAAAGTCTACACAGCCCATGCAATGTTTCAAAACTTTGAGTTAGAGATTTCATTTAAAATATTATTCGTCATCAGTCTACACACAATACATCATAAGCTAGGCAAAAACAGGTTTTGAGAAAATTGTAGCAAATTTAATAAAAAAAGAAGAAAAAAACTGAAATATCACATTTGCAGAAGTTAGTGAGCCTTTTCTCAGTGACACTGGTACAGTATTGAGCACCTATGGAAGTAATTCCAGCCTGGATTCCTCGTGTATGAAGCTACAGCCTTTACACACCCATCAACATCCCCACACTCTTTATATCTGTATATATTTTCATGGACAAGTACACTAAAACCTCTGCGTGTGACTGGATCTCTATGAGAACTGAGGGCAGGAATAGATTCAGATGTAAGTGACACTGGTACAGTATTGAGCAGGTGGTTGGATAAAAAGCAGCAGTCATCAAGGGTTTGATGGATCAAGTGAGCCTCAAACCATCACTCTGCAGCCAGATGTGTAGCAGATGTGGATGGATAACTTTAAGGGGTAACTGGACTTATTTTCCTCTTGAACTTTATGGAGTTAGTCAGGAAGAGAATCTAATTTCTGTTTTTGCTTTGTCATTATGATGTTTTGTGTGTAGATTGATGAGGAAAAAGATTAATATCTATTTTTAATTGAATATATAAGATGTGCAGACTTAATGAAGGCACTGTAGTGTGACACAAGACAGAAGGAAGCGACATCACATAGTTGAAATACACTAAGGTACAAATTCTGTCACAGTGACAAATTGATAACAGATATACATGTTTGCATAAACCAAACATGGAGACAATGAGGCATTTAACTAAAAAATCTTACATAACATTTATAAAAAGAATCTTACCTGTCAATTACAGATGAGTTGCGGTCAATAATATACCACTGAAGGTAGTCGGACACGATTTCTTTCTTTTCTTCGACAGTAGCCACGTGCCTCAGACAACCTGCTGTCTGTAACATTGTGCTGTGTCTCATCATGCATTCTTGCAGAGCATCCAATGAAGCAGCACTCTCAATCTGAAAGACATGAAAAGACAAACACCCCAGTCAATAACTGTATGCACTATATCTCCTAGCCTATTTTTAATGACATACATAGCATGGTGTAATTTTACAGCATCAAAGACTAATAAATCAATGAAACAAATTCTGCACGTGATATAGGAATTAAACATTGTCTCAAAACACTGCAGGAACTATGTAAAACTCTGCCATACCATACTGTAGCCCTTATGCTATTCTCACCTCTTGCAAAGCTTTCCCTATGTCTTCATCAGTTATTAAATTAATTGGTGCTTTGAATGAAGGCTGGCCTGAAAGATAATGTACAAGATCTTCTGACAGGAAATGGGGTCCTGGACCTCCATGCACAACTGACACAGCAATCATCTTTCCTGCCAGGTAGTACTCATCCTCCCTAACAGCTGTGAATGAAGTCATAATGCAAAATTATAACAAAATGCATTATATACTGTAATATACAAGCATATGTCATGTGATATATATGGTCAATGATCATTAACCAACCATTAGTAGCCTATAGTACACATCTAACCCATATGCATACCATTTGCATTGTAGACCAAGAACCGATGTCCTTCTGGTCCATCAAAAATGGGCCGGTCTTTTAGGTCAGGGGTTCCCAAAACTTTCAGCCCGCGACCCCCAAAGTAACGGTGCAAGTGACTCGCGACCCCCCCCCCCCCCCCCCCACCCCCCCACTATAAACATTGCGCGCAACCGCGCACGCACTACAGGCGTATCCAAACATGAGCATATTGACAACACAAAATAACACAACAGCCATGACATTATTCTACAGTAATTTACTCATTACTTTAATTTGAACTTAATCTCACCTAATGAGGTGGATGTGCAGTATGTTTGGAGCACAGCAAGTTAAAAAGCTCTATATTTTAATTTAAAATAGTTTTTATATACATTACACACTAGGCCAAAAAAAAGAAAAATCCCTTTTACCTATTTCGGCCTTACAGTATTCGGCATTTCGTGGTGTTGGTTTTAATCGGTCTGGAGTAACAACTGTGGGCATCAGCGATGGGGCGAAGGTAAAGCCCGGGTTGGTAACGCTGCTACCACCGTGAGTACGGCGGGGATGGACTCCGTTCTGGACCAGGAGGCAGCGCCGGGCGCTCGCTCTGTGGACGGAGCGGGACACGGAGCTAGATGGCCGGTGGCTGCCTACGTGTTTATACAACTTTATACATCCTCAAACTGCCTGGAATCACACACATCCTCTCCAAGGAGGGCACCAGCAGGGACATTGTCTGGAGGAAGTTCAGGCAGCAACTGGCAGAGGAGCTGAGACACGAGTTTAGAGGAGGAAAGGGAGCGGGGCGCGGTCCGAACCCCGGGGTGGGGGGACGCGGTCCGAGGAGCAATGCGCACTACGGCAGACACCAACACGGAGGCAGTGACAGGTTAGGTTAGGTTATAAATGTTCAAAGAAAATACTTTTAGGTGTTATTTGCATGTTTACATACCATATTTTTCAGATGTGAATGGAATAATTACGTTTTACTACTATGCCATGTTATGAGTTATTGAAGTACCTGGGCAACTCAAGTGTATAATTAAACACGTTAAATTGTACATTTTGGTGTTATTTCGTTTTTCTAAAGATATCCTAACACAGTACCTGCATTAAAATTGCAATTAGGTATTTATCATGACAGATTATAGAGTTTAGAGTCTTGCGGTTCCAGTAGCCTACTTTTGGAATCCCGGCAGTTGTAGTGTTAATGTTGGAGACCGCTACTCGGAAAGAAAGAAAATCAAAACAGCTGTTCCCTTTTTATTTAGTTGCTTGGTTTTATTTTAAATGTATCCACTAGTTTTATCTTGTGTTAAAATCATGGCTAACATGCTATTTCTAATCGTTTTTAAATTTTTATTTTATTTCTGGAAATCAACTCGCGACCCCCCCTCTCTGGCGGTCGCGACCCCCACTTCGGGAATCACTGTTTTAGGTGTTTCATTAGTAGAGTTAAAAACTCTCGTCTTGGACCACCCGTGTCAATTCCCTTTTCCAAAACACCAGTATCATCAGTGAATTTGACCAGCATGTCACAGGTTTCAGAATATGTTGTACGCTTGAAACCTCTGACTGCCCATCCCAAACATTAGCCCTTGAGATGTTGAACCGACTGACTCTTTTATGATCAATAGGAAGCGACAGGTTTGCCACGATGTCAGGTAATGAAATGTCCGTCTCCTCCCTGTAATGACAAAAGTGACTTCATTTGTGAATATTCCAGATATACCAGAACTATTGCACTGTAAAATAATGGAGTGCTATAGTCAAAAGCTGTCATATTACATTGCTGTGTGTTGGATATTCTTCACATTGACAGCAACAGGCTCTTCATCCTCTGGCTCAACATTGGGTGAAAACAGGTCTGTGTATTTACTGTTGGTAATGACCATTTCCATGTCAAAACATCTTACAAACAAAAATGCCTTCCCCGTGTAATCAGTAAATATAAATTATGTCAGTCATTATTTTATTTTTTTTACTTACCTGTAGCAAGAATTTTTTTCTGGATTTGTTTCAGGTTGATCCAGATCCTCAGCATCAGATATTACTATCTGAAAAACAGATTAAAATGTCTGAAACAACAACAACATTGGAAGCAAGAAATGTCATGCAGCCACAGTCTCCCTTATTACCTGTCCTGGCTGAATTGTTGAATGTCCTGGTGCTTGTCTGAAACATGATAAAAACACAAAATGATTAGCTCCATGATAAAGACTATAATGTAGTTTTGAGTAACACATAGTAGTAGGTGGGTCTTTTCTAGTGGCCAGGGTGCTTTGGGCTAGAGTGGGTGTTGTGGACATCTTAAAACCAGCAAGTGTCCTTCCAGCATACAATAGTCAAATCATGTAAACATTATGTATGCAGCCCAAATTCCTATTGGTTGATTATCACTAGATACAAAACACTGTCTCTCATTACATCTATTTGACTCCCTGACAAAGTTCAGAAAAAAAGTTTGTTTAATTGGTTCAGGTTGACTGCGCCAATTCAATAAAGGTCTGGATCATTCTCATATTTTTTAATAGTTTGGTTAATTTGTGTCATTTGTGTTTATTCACCTGAAAGAGAAACTGTATTTCTGTAGGTTTATTCTGTTAAGTAAAGCTCAGACAGGCAGCTGTGTGTCCTTTAGGTAGGGAGCAAGTTACAGAAACAGTCAATAGCATGTAGCAACGTTGAGCTCATGTGCAGGGTTTCTGTATTTCCAGGTGAGCAAAAGTGGAAAATACATCTCCAAAAATAGCAATATAAATGTTTAATGTGTATGTGAATGAGTAGTGAAATATCTGCTAAATAGCACTCTACCCGGTTGAAAGCACTGTAACCCAATAAAATTAATTATTATTTCCAGTCAAGAACTAAAGAAATAATTTCAACCCATGCAAGCCAGAAAGTTTCTTTGTGTCCAAGCGTGCAACACCTACCTTTCATCTTCTAGTTTGTGTTTAGGAGTACTTCGATTTTTTGGTTCAAAAACCTGAGAGGAAATTGATAAAATTATCAATAGCTTCTATTGTTGTTCCATTACCACATACACCATAAATCAATGCTGAATGGTTGTCTGTGTTACTGTATAATAGTACCGCAAAATAATCAAAACAAGCCACTTTTACCACTGAAATATAGACCAGGACATATTTTATGCTTAAAATCCAATGTACATCTAATAAAGTAATACAATACAAATATTTACATAAATACATACATATTTTAAAAAGAGAAGTAACTCATGTACCAAAGTGTCAGCTTGATTGAATTCGGCTCTGCTCCTTGTTGTGATGACAATTTCAGAATCAGAGTCTGAGGTATCATCCACTCAAAATAATAAATCAAACAACCATTATCTATTCTCCAGCAGAGTATCTAAATATGTAAAAAATATGAAATCATGAGATCCACTAACCTCCTTTATAGTGTTTTTCTAGGCAAATGAAAAAGTGATCCTGGAATATGCCTTTCCTATTTCCTTTTTATATTCTGCCAATTTGAATGGCCTTTCTGACCGGGCACATGGACCACCTCTGAGCAGTCTGGATACAAAAGGACATAAGGTCCTTCGTGCATGTCCTTGTTAAATGTTCTCATTTTCTGCACAGCTTGTTTCAGTAGATCGGGTGCTGCTACTTCTGGGTCTGTAAATACCGGGAGCGTTTTCCCTCTTAGAGGTTTTAAATCAGTTCCATGTGGCACCATCAATCCTACGTTTATCTAGTAAAATAATATATAAATAATTTATACGTAGGTAAAATAAATATACACATACACACAAATACATATAGAGCTTTGCAAATTGTATAGGACGGTCAAACTTACCTGGACGTTTTTTCTTTCTTTAGGCCTATTTCTTCGTTTTGGCCCGTAGTTAAAAGCCTGTCGTTCTTTAGACTTGGAGCTTCTGTACTCCATGAACTGTTTGTATGATGGGCATGGATGTTCGGCTGAAATGGACAGAGTTCCGTTTCAAAATAGAAAGTCAGCAGCCGCTCAAGAAAATCATAGCATTACTGACTTTTAGTCACATGGCCCCAGATAGATAGCATTTTTTGTTTTGCTACACTTACTTTGATTAACACTGTCCGGCTGTCGAGACGACGCCTGCGTTTCAAGTGTTTCCGTCTGGTCCGCGTCCTTTAGAAACTCCAAACACCGGCCACACGTGAAGCAAAACCGCGTTAATGTGTTTGCCACAAAACGGGCAAAATATCCCTCGGTCGCAGTCCATGCTCGGTCACCATAAACTTCATTTACGCCATTTACTCCACAACTACAACGCGAATTGCCCGCGCTCACCAACAACACCGTGTCACTTCCGTATTACTTCGTGTCACTTCCGGTGTGTGGAACATTCCCTTTCCGTGAAGAATCTGTCGTTTGTAAATTTGTTTTGTTCTTTGTAAAAGTGTTTGAGTCTTGTTAATTTGTTTTTTAAAATGTAAATTTGTTTTGTTCTTTGTAAAAGTGTTTTGAGTCTTGTTAATTTCAATCAATCAATCAATCAACATTTATTTATATAGCACTTTACAGCACCAGCAGGTGTCCAAAGTGCTTTACATCATCAAGAAAACAAACACAACATTCACGTGAGACACAAACAAACAAAACAACAAACAGACAAAGCATAAAAAAAACAGACAGATTAAGTAACCTATAATCATCAGAAGAAGAATTGTTACACCACTACTGTGTATTAAAAGCCATTCTAATAAATAAGTTTAAGTTTTGATTTAAAATGAACAACATCCGTTATAATGCGAATGTCTGGCGGGAGCTTGTTCCAGAGTTTTGGGCCAGCAACAGCGAAAGCCGATCGCCCCACTGCTTGTACCTCGACCTCGGGACTTCTAGAGTCCGCAGTGGAAGACCGCAACAACCGATTTTGCCCACCCAAAGTTAAAAGCTCGGACAAATACTTTGGGGAAGGCCATTTAGGGCTTAAAAAACAAACAATGCAATTTTAAAATCAATTCTAAAACGCACCGGAAGCCAGTGTAGAGTAAAAAGAACGGGAGTGATGTGTGCACTCCGAGAAGTATTGTGAGAAAGCGAGCAGCGGCATTTTGCACAAGCTGCAGACGTGCGATGGATTTTTGATTGAGGCCACCATAAAGAGCGTTGCAATAATCGAGACGTGAACTAATAAAGGCATGAATAGCCTTTTCCAAATCGTGCCTGTTAAGAAAAGGCTTTACTTTAGCCAGGAGACGAAGTTGGAAAAAGCTTGTTTTGACAACATTGCTTATCTGTTTGTCAAATTTCATGCTACAATCAAATGTCACACCCAGATTTTTTACAGTTTGCTTGGCGCATGAAGTCAGAGCTCCCAGACTTAAAGTTTGATTGTTTGACATGTATTTAGTACTGAAGATAATACATTCGGTCTGTCCTCATTCAGGGTCAGAAATTGCGAGATAGCCACAACTTGATATCATTAATGCCATTTAGGAGGCAGTTAGTGCAACACTGTCATTGGGTTGTATAGGCAGATAAATTTGCAGGTCATCGCATAACATGAAAGACAGGTTGTGCTTTCGAATAGCTCCTAATGGCACATATATAAAGAGACAAGATAGGCCAAGAATTGAACCCTGGGGCACCCCACCATAAGAGGAGCAAATTTGTTTTTTAAAATGTAATTGGTTTTGTTCTTGGTAAAAGTGTTTTGCGTTTTGTTAATTGTTTTTAAATGTAAATTTGT
>NW_022602807.1:0-25469 GCF_008692095.1 Etheostoma spectabile | reverse complement strand
GTCTTTACAGTAGCATGGAGCCATGTCCTTTAATTATGTATTATTATTATTTCTCCTGCCTGACACTCCAGACACGCCAGATAGTCTGGCAGCCCAGAGCCTTTTGATCAAATTAAGAGTACCAACATTTTGATTAATTTGATTTGATTTGATTAATAGGCATGGGGAACTTTACATAAGCTCATATCTCAATGCACATCCCACTATTAGGCTAACTGAAATAACACATGCCAATCTCTGGGTATTGTATGGTATGGTGAAGGGTATGTGATGATATGGGGCTATTTTAATTCCAAAGGCCAAGGAACTTAAAAGGATGCATATTATCCTGGATCCATGAAATATAAAAAAATAAAAATAAAAATGTGCCTGCGTCTATGGAATTAAAAATTGCGATGTGTATACCTATGCCCGATGTATTTTAAGGAAGAACATTTATTTATTTACAATACAATATTCATCACAAAGAAAACTGATGTACTTTAAAGGTTGGATTTTCGTAAATGTTTTGAATTAAGGCATTAAGATCAATTTCCAAAAGATGGTTTTTATTTCTTTTCTAATCAACTTTGGCATGGGGGTGTAAACTTTCCCAACCCACTGTAGTTTTACCTTTTACTTTAAAAAAGTTGGCAAAAGCAGGCTAAGGCCTGTGAATAAGCCATGCTCTACCCTGACCCTTAAAAGTAAAAACTCCTTAAATTTCCACTTTGATTGTAATTTTTTTTAACGTAATTTCACCCTATGAGCGTCACCCAAGCATTCTTACGGCTTTCTCGCATCAAAGTTAAGTTCACATATTATTGTAATTGTCTATGTACATATATGAACATTCCCATGTAGATTCTTTGATGTGTATAAACTAATTGTAGTTGGACTTCGTCTGTGATTCCCCAGGAAAAGCACAGTGAAAAGACCGTTAAGTAGGTCTGGATGTGTCAGGATATGGCCAACAGCTGCCAATGGGGTCTGATAGGGATGTAAGGATGCATCATGAAATCAGTTAAAAATCAAATCGCAATGCAATTTTAAAACGGTCTAGGGCATAAACTACTTTTGATTTTACTTAATTGACTTCAGACGTCACTACATCTTCTTAGTTTATTTAAGAGTTTTTTTTCTTTGTTATTTTGATGTGGGATTTTAAAATAAATAATTTTTTTTTTTATTTAGGATAAATACAATCTCAGTTGCACTTTGATAAGAGGGCACATCTGTAATTTTGCACAGTTTTATATAGTCCTTTGTCTGCAGCTCATTCTGTTAAAGAATTGGGAGAAAAAAAACGTATAGTGAACCGAATCGTGGGTTAAGTGTATCGTTACATGTCTAGTGTCTGAACATGGATCCAGTTATGTTAGAGAATATCTTTTTAGCATGATACAGTACTCTTCTAGAAACATACATGGCTTTCTTTTACATCTTTGAATGTTTTTTTCAAGTTTTCAAGGTTTCAAGAATAACAGAAAGGTAGAAACGTAGCGTGTGTGTGTGTGTTTGTGTGTGTGTGTGTGTGTGTGCGCGCGCATCTCATGGCAACATGTGATCAGGATATGACAGCATCTGGGCCCTTTGTCAGACATGCTGTCATTACATGGCTCTGATAAAAAGTAATAGTAATATTATAACAGGTAGGACATTTTTGCAGGCCAACCCAGAAGTTAGCATCACCCTGGTTACGTAACAAAAAGCCAATTGGATTTTTCCATTGACTATTGCAGAAAATAAGCTTTGTGGCAAACAAAGTTCATGATACACGTTTTAATTTTACGAAGATCTTAAAAATAACCACCAGCGTTTTCCCTAGGTTTACTGCTTTAGCTTGGGAGATGTGGGGATACCACAACACCAAATTCCATCCTCAACTTAACACTTTCAATAGATAGGTTTTATCAATGTGAGACTACCAGTAGCTTACAATACCAACAATATATCTTTACTTCACTTGTTCAACTGACTTTAGCAATTTAGAAAAACTTGACTGTCCTGCTGTTACAGACATGAACCAACCACAGACAGTTGGCTCATTCAGTGACTCAGGGCAGTGTCATGTTCGTGGTGGTGTGCAGCTGCAGAATGAATATAGGGAAACACAATGGATTTTTGGCACCTCAGAACCTTTTGGTTAGTTTCCAGGTGATGATGCTTCCTAGAGCCAGGCCGGTGACAAAGATCAGGGCAAGGCTGTAGTTACGATAGCTCAACGATGACACGTTCTGCATGGATGCCACTGCCAGCTCAGAGAAGCTGTTGATCTGTGGAAAGAAAGCTCTTATCATGTGGGGCATCACTATCACTCCTAGAGAAAAATTTCAGAAGAATGAAAAATATGAATGCAACTAAATGACAAAAACTATTTTATTTGATTCCCAGATATCAAATTTGTTATTGTTTTGTTGCTCTGATTAGTTGTAGGTCTATCCAATCGCATACAGAGGCATTTGGTCTATGCCCGGTGATAGCGCACCTTAGAAATAGAAAATAAAGGGATGTTTCAGACTAATTTGCGATATGGTGTGGCAATGTCCGCCAGGCACTTTGTATGGTCAATGGTCATTGTGCTAAACCTTTGCAATTGTTAGACCTCACTGTAAAACAACAACTGCATTTGTATAACAGCTTCCATACAATTAAATGCAGCTCAAAGTGCTTTAAAGTATGGCATTAAAAAACAATGACTTTTTTTTTTTCCACATCCTGGTTTGTTAGGAACGGTCTTACTTTAGCCATAGTTCTGAGGTGGAAGAATGCTTTCTTGGTGACTTTGTTATGTGAGCTTCAAAACATAAATTAAAGACTTTTCACTACTGATTTGGTCTGATAAACCAGGTCCCCAGCCTATTAAAAATTCAAAATAAACAGTAGTTTATTTACGCCTATTTGTTTAAAAAGAGCAATGGTCGATGGGGAAACTCCAACTCTTGAACCACCAATTGTCCAACTTCATCACTCACTCTGCAAGTGAGGGACAGACCTTCCCGCCTATAGGGCTGGCCCCACCTTGCTGAGGTCCAGCCAAAAATAAACTGGATATAGCTTTATCAGCACTGCTAAAAAATCTCATACAGTGAGACAGCATGAACAACGGTCACATGTTCCTGTGACCACAGAGCTAACATGGTTGAGGAAAGTGCTCTAAAATGAAGAAGATGGAAGAAACAAAGGCCCACATACCCATCCTCCATGTTCACGGATCCAGTCCAGTAGATTATTTCTGAAAAAATCCACAGTCCACCTTAGGATCTCCCTCACTGATTGAGGGAGATGGGCCTCCACCATCTGATGAACAGAAACACCGAGTTCACACACAAAGTGAAGCTGCTGACAAACTCTGCAGTTCGTTTTCATGACCCTTCTGGATTATTGGGGAAAAAAACTGCAACAAATATCAAAAAATATGTGGACATCTGAAAAAAAACGTGTGATTGTTGAACATGTCATTCCAAAGTTTTCAATACACAGTGTAAAGTTGGGTTAGCATTCTATGTGTAGAAACAAGGAATGTGTTTTAGGTTGCATAGCTACACTGCATGACTGCTATTGTGTCACTGTTGGTATTTGCCAGCATGTGTTGTTTGGAGGTGTGTGTGTTTGTGTGTGTATGTGTGTGTGTGTGTACACGTCATCAGCATAGAAAAATGGACAACGCATCTTGCGCTTCCTCTCAGTGTACAAAAGTGAAGGCAAAATCTCAATGGGACGGGAACTGTCATCTTGTAATTTGGAGCATGAGTCCAGTGGTAATCAGGTGGTGGAGATGTGGTAGCAAAGTCCCGCCCACACACCCACACACCAATCACAGCTGTCAATCATGATGTTTTACCCCATTTTTTTTTTAATAGGATCAAATAACTAATAAAAGGTAAAACTGATCCAAAAAATAAGACTAACAAACATTAGCATCAGAACTACTCACTAAGTGACAGAAACCTAGCCTCACTCCATAGAAACCACTCTTTGCACAATGCACTTCCGTCCTAACGTCTGACGTTTAGACTTGTTTGTGGCTGGATATATCATTTGTTTCATGTGAATATGATTGTGGATAACGTTTGTGATATTGAGATGCTTGCTACAGTTGCATTCATAGGGATGAATCAGCGAAAACATGGGAGCCCCTCTCTTCAGTCACACTATTTCTGGCAGTTGTTGACACTCCGTATAAAACTCATCCATTTCGTCCAGCTGTATGTAACGTAGAAATAAAATGGATTATTGATCCTTTTATTTATATAGTTTAGAGCTGACTTTACCAGCTGACTTCTCTATTGGCCGTTGAAACAGGTGAAGTCTCTTTTAAAACCAGCCTCTGCAACTCTAACAGCTAAGTCACAGCGACCCCATCAGCAGGTTTGACTCGAGCTGAGACAGGCTGGTTGAGGATTTTAAAATGAATGTGCTGTCGACATCTTCTATAACAGACGCGATGGCGGAATCTACACGTACGTTCTCCAGCGGCAGTCGTGTTTGTTGTAAACAAATCCAACCCAACGCTCTTTGGTGACGTGGTTGATTCCGTTACTGTCGATCATCTGTCTATCATCGTATAAAGCCAGACCTGACAATTTGAATGGTCCAAACAACTCTTGTTCGAACATAGTTGCTCCACAATGTATCAAGTCCAGATCGAGGTTCCCAACCTCAAATATTGTGGGCAGAGCCACGTTTGGCTGCCATCCAGGCTAACAGAAACCATCTTTTGGGAAAAATGTATTTGACATGTCCTCCATCTGCTAACATAAAGTGGGCGGGGCTTATGACCTACATTGCAGCCAGCCGGCAGCAATCCAGATGTGTTGGCTTTACTTATACAGTCTATGCATCAACGCCTTGTCACCAGGACCTGGGTAATTAAAATCACCTGCATACCTGTGAATCAGTTTTGTGGAAGCCCTATTTATGGTCCAGTTGCTGCCACATCAAACGGCATCTTGTGAAGTAAATTATTTTGTTTACAATAATCAAAACGGAAAGCAGTTATGGACTTGTGCGCTTTATTTGGACACAGCATGTTGGACAGACCTCCCTGCATTAGCCCTCTCAGCAGCTAATTGTATTGATAGTCACTTTGTCATTGTCAACAGAAACAGGGCCGTGGAGCACTGTGTGTTCATCTTGTGCTCAATAAATTCCCCTTGAAACAATGGATCACTCAGTCACTTGGGATGCAAACTTTGTGTAAACTTGCTTCAGCAAAATATAGGAATGCACACGGTAACTTCCATTTGTTCGTACTGTGAGTTTCCTTCTTTCTTGGTACAGTTTGAATATGGTTCCTGCCATACAGTGGGGATACAGTGTTGCATTTGCTGTTGCTCATATGTATGAATTAATATGTGGATATGGAAGTAGTGTAGTGGATTATTGATTAATGTAAATGTGTATCGTGGCTGATATCTGAGCTCTTTCAGGTTTTAGGTTTTTTATTGTAGTGCATGCACTATTGGTTGCCCTCAATATGAGTGGAACAAATGCTTCTTCAATTGATGATAATGATGGTGATGATGATGATGATGATGATGATGATGATGATGAGAAACTGTCACACTCACTGAAAAAAAAGCGTCACTGGAAAAAAGGCTTTCCTTTCTTTCTTAAGAAACTTCAGAAAGAAAGGAAATCTAAAGTCATCAAATCAAATTAAAGGTACAATCACTTTCATGAAAAAGCTCATAAAAATGACAATAATGCCTTACAAGTGCAAACTCAGCTTGATACAAATATTGGAAACTGCGTTAAATGAGCCATTTCCTTATTACCAATAAAGGAAAAGCCGAAACAAAATGTGTGTTTCATAATTATCAATCAAAATAACCATGGGTTTATTAAAGATGTCAAACAACAGGCAGACCGGTCTCACATCATGGACTCAAAAAGAAGGTGGACTTGGAAGGAATAATAATAAGCATTTTCAAAACCTTCAAGTCTGGAATGATGAATGATGAAACCAAGGCAAATGACAGTATTGTCTCCATTATCAGTAGCAGAAGGCATGATTCAAAATCTAGGGCTTCAATTATCTCTACTACCTCCGCCCCTGTTGAAGCAGAAACTGGCATGGCTGCTTTTCTTGCCTGCTAAAAGTTACTCTAGGGTAAACATAATCTGGAGTAAAAGGAGAAGGAAAGAGCAATCAGAACTTGAAGTGGAGTTAGCTGCATCTGTGGCAAATGGTGGTAAATGTCTAAAGCCTCAAAATGTGGTTTGCAATGCTCTACATCCAATAGCTTCTATGGCATGGAAACCTGTTTTAACAAAAGAGAGAAAAGGACCTATGTGCTCAAAGTTCAACAAAGCCTCTCTCATTTGTTTTAATTGTATCAGACATTTATAACATAAAGCGTTAAACTATTTCTGTATCTGCGTGAACCTACCTTGAACCCTCTTTTCCTCTTGTGCACCTTTATCTATCTACTCTTGCCAGTGGTGTAATCGAGTCACCATCTGTCAAGTCCGAGTCAAGTCTCGAGTTCCCAGTGTTCGAGTCACCAAAAAAGAGTCAGCGTCGAGACACCATTAACTGAGTTTGAGTCCCCAGTGTTCGAGTCCGAATCTGAGTCCAAGTCTGAGTCACTGAAGAGGAGTCCGCATCCCTCTGCATCTTTCGACAACAGTTGCAGGTGGAGAGCACACACCCTGCATGAAATAGCTTGCATCAAATTTTGAATGACCTATTTGCGTTTTGTTTTATTTCTATACCGGTGCTAAAACAACACTTTTAAAATGGTGCCGGTGCCTGACCAGAATAAAAAAGTACAGCACACACTACACTCTGTGACATTAAACAGCTTGTTTATTGCTATGGCCATATGCTAAAATTCAAATGATCTATTTAAAATGTAAACTCATAACAAGAACTTTATTTTAAAATTGCAAGTAAACGCACCACGAAGTCTTGTCTGTGTTGTTTTCGTAAAACGTCGGCGGGCATAGTGCAACTGCACTGAGTCTGTAGCTGCAGACGATTTTACTTATCAGTGTTGGAATGCTTTTCAGTGAAATACAGCCACACTTTTCACCGTTTAGCTGTTGGGATTTTAACCGTGTGCAGCGACTAACTAACGGTAGCGTGCTGCAGTGTAAAAAGTGTAAACTTACATCACATGTAGCGATGGTTCTGTGTTCAGCCAGGCATTTAAGTGGCAAAGAAGTAAGCGTTGCTATTTGTTCCAGTAGGTACCGGTTGTTGAGGCATAAGTCAGAAACTCCATCCAACTTCAAGTCTTATATCATAAATGCTCGAGTACGATTAACTAAATATGATTTCATAAATACTCAAGTCCAAGTCATCAGTGCGGGAGTCCAAGTCAAGTCATGAGTCCAGTGAACAGTTGAAACCAGTGTATACATTCTTGTGTCTCATTCAAACTTTAGAACATTGTGAACTGCTTCGTGTAACGTCCAGTATAATTTCAGCCAAAAGCACTGCCGTCTTATTTGCCAAGCACTTAGCAAAAGGAAAGAAAATATGACCTGAATGTTGAATCACAAACACTTCTGCAGAGTTCCATTGAGTTTAGGATAGCTCAGAACAGATATCCTGGTGTTTCAGCACCAATTGCTGGTGAGAATTTATTTTCTATAATGCTTGCTCTTGGGGGTATTACTGAAATTGTTGGGTCTTTGTAACTTATAGAGTGTGGTCTAGACCTACTCTATCTGTAAAGTGTCCTGAGATAACTCTTATGATTTGATCCTATAAACTGAATTGCAACTGCAAGGCTAAATTAAATAACCGCTATGCTGGTGAAGCAACAAAACTATTATCTCGGCCAAAGAGGGATATTTAAGTATTTCGTGGAGTCCCTCTGCAATAGCATGCCTTTGAGAGCTTTTGAATGCAGCATTGCAGAAAAGTTAAATGATGCCAAGACTGTGTGTATTTCCTAGAGAAGTACACATTTCAGAAGAACATTTTTAAAATGACCAACATATTGTATCTGCTTAGGACAAAGCCCTCTTGTGGCCAGTAACTGAGTCAGAAGATGTGATGATGATTAAAAATAAGGTTTTCATGTGATAATCTATTCTGATCTACAGCAAAAATAAACTAACCCACCTTGACAGCAAGCTTTCCAGCGACATAGAAGAGCACAGCAATCCTCTCCCAGCTGATCCCGTGTTGAAACACTTTGTCTGCCACTGCCTGAAAAGTGTCCCACTTAGAGCGGGAGGAACCAGTTATCCCATCTATCGCACTGCAACAGAGACAAGAGAAGATAAGGGCAGTTTGAGTGTTAAAAAAAAACTTTTAATGAAAAATATCACATATAACACGGGGCTATAGACCAGTGGTTTTCCAACCTTTTTGGTCTGTCAGATGAACTTGTGTACCACTTCATATATTCTAAGTATGTTCTAAATATATAAAACAATTAAATAAGAGTGGATATTGGTAAATATTTCATAAAATAGAACTATCAGTATTTAGGTTGGTTTGGTCTGATATCACGCTACTAGCCTTTTTGGTTATTACTTTTTAGAGTGAAGCTATGTAAATGTTTTAACCATTTATACATTACTTTTAGCTACCTATTTTAAATTTTAGCCATTTTACCTGCTCTCCGTTACTTTTACCTGATCATTCGAACTGTTAAGGCAGTTAAGCTTACTTTCAACAAGTTATCTCTACCATGTATTTAATATATAACTTCTGTGCTCACTTGCTAACTACTTTTCTCACACGCTTACATATCTACAACATGCGGTGTTCCGGTGTTAAAGTTGACTTAATATTAGCATGTGGATATATTCTTTTAATTAAATTGTAATTTTTATCTTTTTAAATTAGTAGATCTATTTTGTAATCTTTCTACTTAGCCCCTGGCCACTGCAGAAGTACCCCTGGGGTACACGTACCCCTGGTTTGGAATCAAAGCTATAGACGTTTTCAGTATTCTACCATGAGCGCTGAGATACAGCGGCTCAGACTCACTCTTTGAACTCCTGGTCACCTTGGACCTTGTCCCCAATGATGCAGATCATTTTGGCCAGCTGGGTCACCACCTTCTGCTCCTGGTCAGTCTTTAAGACTGCCAGTGGAGTAAGGGGTGGGATGTCCTCTGAGGGTACGTCCTTCAGCTCCTCCTCAATCACCCTGGAAAAAGAACAGGATATTAAAAAAAACTTAAACTTAAAAATTAAGGGCCATGATTACATAAATAACTAAATAAATCCATCAATACAACAAACATGTAATTATATAATTAAATGTTGAAATGTGTACATTTTTAAATCTTTCATTTATACATTTATTTTTACTTTCAATGTTTTATTTCAATTTTTATTTATCCATAGCGTAACTTGTTGCAGGGACAAAATATCTCTGTCAACTTTAGTTATCGAAAGTCAGGGGGCCGGTTTATTTGTTACAGATCTAGCAGGTTCAACTAGTTGATCGAGCTCTCTTGGTTTCCACTGTATTGCTATAATCCATCAGATTAAAGATTAAGAAGAAATAAGTATTCATAATACGTATGCTATTTTTTTTTTTTTATTCTTTTTTATTTTATAAATGCTATAACCTCCAAAAACACATATTCATCTGCCAATGTAGCAGCCTCCCTGGGAGTATGTACCTTACGCTCATTAACTTATGTAGTAACACTCTCCGGAAGTGCGATTTTTTTTTTTCTGCTCCAAAATAACCAGATCGTATAGACCCTCAAAAACATCCACCAAAAACAGTACACCAGCTCTGAAACAATGATATCAAGTCACGAACAAATTCCACATACAGTAAGTTTGATCGTCAAGCTCACCTCCAGAACGGAAACGCTTTATTATTTGTAATATTGTACTAGACGTTCTGACCCACGCTCACTATTATTGGTGGTGCCGGTAATCATGGCTCTTCAGGCCACACAGCACGTCACTGGTCAATTATGTCAGCTGGTAAATCAAAAGAAGACAGCCACCACCACCAGGCTCTCTCCCTCCATCACATCACCCTGTAGCCCTGTCTTATGATACATCTCTGTTGCAGCCTCACTTGCTGTATGTTAGCTCTTAGAGGAGCGTGAATACAGCTTCATTTTTTTCTGTCTCACTCAGGGCTGATATAAGTCCTATTCTCTATTCAATTCAATTTCAATTCAATTTTATTTATAGTATCAATTCATAACAAGAGTTATCTCGAGACACTTTACAGATAGAGCAGGTCTAGACCACACTCCAGAATTTACTAGGACCCAACAGTTCTGGTAGTTTCCTCCAGAGCAAGCAACAGTGGCGAGGAAAAACTTCCTTTTAGGCAGAAACCTGGGACAGACCCGGGCTCTTGGTAGGCGGTGTCTGACAGGCCGGTTGGGGTTAGAATGAAGAGTGGAAATAACAAAAAATGAAAAAATAGTAGTTTGTAGCAGTTCTTTGTAGTAGTTCATGGCATAGCAGGGCACTGTGCGGCATTACAAGGCACAGCAGGACGTGGCGGGGCACTGCTAGGGGTACAGGGTATCGCAGAACATTCTCTCAGCTAAGTCCTTGAAAGTGTTGCATGTTCAGCGTTCTGCTGTACTAACGTTACAAGACACTCAAAAAAGTTGATTGTTTCGTTTTTCCGGTAAGTAATGTTACTTATTTTTTTCAAGTCTTATTTTTGTATCTCTTTTCTGTGTTGTAGTTCGTAGATGTCGGGCGGCTGTGGCTCAGTGGTAGAGTGGTTGCCTGCCAGTCGGAAGGTTCATAGTTCGATCACTGCCCCTGCAGTCATTGTCGAAGTGTCCTTGGGCAAGACACTGAACCCCGAGTTGCCCCCGGTGCTGCGCATCGGAGTGTGAATGTGTATGAATGTTTATCTGATGAGCAGGTGGCACCTTGTACGGCAGCCCCGGCCACAGTGTATGAATGTGTGTGAATGGTGAATGTTACCTGTAGATGTAAAAGCGCTTTGAGCAGTTGTTAAGACTGGAAAAGCGCTATATAAATACAGCACATTTACATTCTGTTGTTTTAATTATGACAGAGTAGCTGTCAAAGTGCTCAAAATGTGATCTGTTGCTGATTTTAATTAACAACACACTGTGTAGACGATCCGTGATCTGATCAGATTTAGTCTCTCTGACTTCTAAACGTCACTATCAGTTACACAACATGTGTTCTGTACAGAGTAGTCTTTGAATCAGACAAATAGCTATAAAAATCCCTCCGATTCAAAAACAATAAAAAGTTTATATAAAACGTCATCATGTTGTAAACCAATCAGGTGTTAAATCAGCTGAGAAGCCGGCGTTTCCCAGCATGCTCTGGGTCTGCCTGGCTCTTGCAGTCGGTGAAAAGCAACTGCGGCGCCTGCGTCTCAGAACTGCGGCTGCCTTGCTCTCGCGAGATTTCCGTCAGAGCAAGTCGGGATCAAGTCGGACACAAATCTAACCGGCATGCAACGGGCGGCGATCGCCGGTGATCGATTCTGAGCAGACCTGGCTCATCTCCAACTAGCCTAACAACTCTCTTGCTGGATTCCGACTGCCAAGGTGGGCGTTGCTGTGGTCAGGACACTCTTATGACATTAAGTATCACAAATTAGACTCCCATTGCAACACAGGTGATTCATCCAGATTGCCATTCCCTGTCACAAAGCCAGAGTCAAACACTGGATATTTTCTCCTTCAGGGAGATAGAAAAAGCACCCAGCAACCTGTGTTTTCTGGCGTCATGATCGTGATTATCAAGGTCTAACCTGCAGGTGATGACGCAAACTTAGCACAAGAATTGCCATAAGCTGGGATTTAAAAATAGAATACCAAATTGTTTAATCAAGACATTTAAGTTAGTTAGCCCACATTTATCAATCAAATCATGGTAAACTGTATTAAATTTACATTTCATAAACATTAAAATCTTATTTTTAAAACACATTTCTAACACGGGAAATCTTTTCTTTTGACACAACTGCCACAGACGGGTCTGCGGCATGTGTTGCAGGTGCCTTTAGTCTTGTTCTGATTGCAGCTCCTCCTCACCTGGCAAGGTCTGCATTTTTTGTGCCTGATGCAGTGGTTGCTGACGCTTTCCCTGGTAAATGGTTGGTGTCGCGATAGCACATTTCAGCAGCACCTTTGTGCTAGGCTAGACTTTGCCCAGAGTGCCAACCAGGCTGGTCTTTCTGGCCTGTAAGGCAGTGGCTAGGCAGGTGAAGAAATTATCAGTTGTAATGTTTCTTCCCATCCCCAGAAATGGCTCCGCCAGTTTCAGCTCCACACACTCTCCCGCGAGCTGCCCTTTGCTCCACGTCTCCTTTTTAACTAGATACGGAGCCCTGTATTTGGACTGCACATCCGCAGCCAGCCAAACTTTGATGGCAAATTTATCTGGCTTGTTTCCCATGTACTAAATAAATTTGCACCTAATCCTGGTGGGGAAAAGCAGCTCATTAATTATAACGTCGGCATTAAGGATGTAACGTTATGAAAATTTAACCTCACTGTTATAGTGACCAAATGGTCACGGTTTTTGGTATTATCACGGTATTTTTAAAAGTGTGTTCAATATGTTCAGAAAGCCCTGATAAGCCTACACAGATAAAATAGTTTCAAAAACTGTAACAGTGTTCATTATATTACAAATATATAGGCAATGGCCTTGTAAAAACTATTGAAAACTGGCTGCTGAAAACCAGCCTGCTGTACGGGTCAGGTAAGAACTTGAACCAGAGGTGTCTGAGTTTGAGATCGAGGAAGATCCAACATGAAGTTAACTATGAAGTTGTTTTTGATGTTACATGTGAAGTTGGAACACACATCCATAAACAGTGTAAAACACCTTTAATAGCTAAGCACGTGGCTCCACAGTGCTCCTCTGTTTACTGGCAACTGCACCTTGCTAGCAAATTGCAATAACACAACCTGACTATCAACAAGTGGCAGCACAATTAATATTTAACTATCTGCACATCTATCAGCAACAGTAATATTGTCAAGGCGGTAATACGTATCTCTCTCTCCAAATAAATGTCACGTAGAAACACAGGCTAAACTTCCACATTGTAGCAGAACACTTATTTAATATAATGAGGCAGTAAAACCCATGACACTTTAGTAGCCATTTACAGAATAGTTTTGACTCATGTTCTGGGCTACCCACATCACCACAACAAAGAAAAGAAAAAAGAAAAGTCCGCTGCTACATTCTGTCCCATTCTCCTGTCTGAGCGTAGTGTGCCTGCGCGGCAACTCATATGAGAGCCTCATATGAAGCTGGGAAGCATTAAACACATGGTTTTCACACTGTGGTAATCCATCGCAATAATAAGGATATTTTCAATGAAAATGATAATTGTTATCGTCAACATTTCTACCGTGGTTTACCTTTACACCCCTAGTCGACACCAGGCCTGTTCTACACAAACTTGTTCCAAGTTGCCGACACCAGAGCAAAAAAAAGAGGAAGACCCATTTTTCTGACTACAGGCTGTCCAAATCAATGTTTTTTGCACCCTATGCCCGGCAGGGCTATAAATGCTTTTAGTTCAGCCACTGTCAGGTCCATGGAGCTGTCACCACGGTGCCGACGGGCCTCAGCCACAACGCAGTCCGTGATGTGCTTCCGCATGCCGATATTGAATAGACACACTAAGGCCATGAGTGAATCTTCAATGTTGTGCTTTGTGTGCACTGTGGGGCCAGTAGCTTCCGTCAGGATGTTTTGGCTCTGCCTACTCCCTGGACGTTCAGTCGCCTGAAGAACCGTCCACAGTGGCGAGGAAAACAAGTTTAAAAAAAACAAACAAGTAATACTAGTTTATTAATATTTGTTTATTATTTTGTTTTTTAACGTTTTTTCTGTGTATGTGGACTACTTTTGTGTTTCCCCGGTTTTTCTTTATAAAATGTTATTCATGCATACATTATCTTTTTTTTTAAGTAGGCCTAGCTATAGACACATATTACATAAAGACAAATGAATAGAAAAACAAGTTAGAACCAAAGAACCAAAATAAATGAACATCAAACATGCCATGGATCAGCAAAGAATAGAAGATGAATTAATTGAAAACATTAAATAGGGAGCACAATCTTACAGTTGTAATTTCTTTTTGTTTGTAGTGAGTATAGTGTAATTTCTTTCTTGACCACATTAAAATGATGTTTTACTTTGGCAAATTTACATTTATGGATGTAAATATATGCAAAGAATATTATGGGATTGATGAGAAAACGTTTGTTCTCATATAGCAGTATCATATCTGCCAAAACATTTTCCAGTAAAAGTTTAAAGTTACCCATGACATATCTACAAAAAACTAGAATAGACTACTGATAATCATAATAAAAAATGATGATAAGGATAGCCTACAATTGCAAATATGACCGGAATAGCTATGCAGCGGAACTCACTGGGATCATCAGCCGTGACCTGCTCACCGAGAGCGTCAGCAGTGATCGGCTCAATGGCGTCAATGGGACCATCAACCGGAACCCAAACGTTTGGATCCTGAGTCTTAGGTAAAGGTCGTTACCTCTTTTCCGCTGTTGACCTACTCACTCTCTGATGAGGATGAAGTGTTGGACCTATCATTCACGCAGGAATGATAGCTGTCACTTTCCTCCTCCGACTCCGATAGAGCCCCAGCATCAGAATCATCACTTCCCATGTTCTGAAGCATCTCTAAGACCAATTCAACACTCATATTCCTTTTCATTCACTCATTCATTCTGGACATTTTTACTACAAATTAATTTATACATAGGCTACTGAAATGAAAAGCAGTGTAGGCTACTGTAATCATACCGGTAAATACAAATTGGCAAGGTGATGCTAGTGATGTTTCTCTGACAGAGACAATGATAGTTACTAAGCAACCAAAATGCATCTTCAACCGCATGGAAAAATTAAATAAAGAATGAAAATTCTTGCGGGCAATATGACTGTATATGGCCAAAATAGGTTCCATTCATAATATCTTTTTTTGCCTTTTGTGTAAGTTTTTTTTTTTTTTTTTTTAACTTTAAAATGAAAATACACACACTTTAGGTAAAGTCAGCCATCGGCAGGATTGATTTTTTGAAAGTTATTGCACTAGTAAAATCCAAAATGGTCTAAATAACCGTCCTGGCAGTTCTAGTGTTAAATCCCTTTGATGGTTGCAAGGTTATTATAGTTTAGCATTTTTCATTAGTTTTTATTTTTATTTCATTTTTACTTTTGGTTTTCAAATAGAGTTTAGTTTTTTTTTTTAAAGTGGGTTTGCTAGTTGCTAGAAAATGCTGAGTTTTAGTTTAGTTTTTATAAGCTTTAGTTTGTAATAAGTTTTAGTTTGTAATAAGTTTTTATAAGCTTTAGTTTTTAATTTGTCATTTTTTGTAATATGGGCTATTTGTCCGGGGCAAGATTCAAAGAGGTCAGAAAAAGTATTGTGTAATAATAACTCAACAAAAAGCTATTTGTTACAGATACATTTTGGGATTTTATTAATCTCTGCAATTTAGCACAAGATAAATTAGCGTAGATTATGGATTGTTGATAATCCTAAAAGTAGGTTTTCATATACGAGGGAACTGCAGTTGAACTTTCCAGAGGCTGATGACGTTTATTTATGGATTTCCTTATATGAATCATGATGCAACACAGTTTATGAGATGTGGGGTTTTACCTAAGAACCCAACAGCTGTTGTAAAATAAAACTGAAACTTGAAAAAGTTTCCAAAACAATGATGAGTGAGTGAAGTGGAAGTAATACTACCAAAAGACTATTTAGTTATGTTTTACAGAGTGTGTTCAGCTGTGCTTTAGATATACTGGGCTGGAGAAATGACCTGTAATAAACTTATTATGTCCAAAATGGAAAAAGGCCACACATCTTCATTTTAGAGTATTTTTGCTTGAGAAATGATTTTAATGAATCCGTTATTTAAATTGTTGATATTTATAATGTGTACCTCATCTTATCACTAATCCTTTCAGCTCTAGTTTTGAAATATGCTACAATGTGTGGACCCTTCCAAATCTCATGACAGATGATGGCAGGAAATGAAACCTTTTAATATAAGCCCTTTTAAATTTCTTGATTAATCAGGTTTCTTGTTGTTGTTATGGTCTCATGGACTTGAATGAGTGTTGATCAATAACTAATAATCCAATAACTTGAGATCAGAAAAAGGAAACTTACTCTTTGATCAGGGCCTCCCCTATCCTCGCATCTGAGGAGTAATAAAACAACATTAGTGTTCACTGTACACGTTCAAAAGGACACAAGGCAGCGTTAACTTATGGCTATATAAATGATTACAATGTTGCCATTGCCGTGGGCAATGTAAAAATACAGCCATAACAACACGAATGTTAACTTCCACAACTTTAATTTGACTTGAACTACTACGTTGAGTGCCCGAGAAAGCTTACCTGACATGCCGTTTCCTTCACACGCCATGTAGCTTGAGGAAAACTATTTTTTTTTAAAACGTCTCGAGACACTTTTCTTCCCTCCGAAACTCTGTCACACAGTCAGATACAACGTCATTTAAAAATGTAAGGCGCTATTTAAAAAAAAAAATTGTAAAGGTCCTCATGAGACGCCAACTATACTTTATATGAACGAACCTCCTTAACACACATCTTAAGTGCTCGGATTCCTACTTCAATAAAAACACAAGGCGGCGCAAATCAACTGTCCTTAACTTAAATACATCCGTGTAGCAACTTGAGTCGTGTACATAGGTCATGTTCAGTGTTGCCAAGTCCGCTTATTACAAGCGACTTTGGGCTTGTTTTCTTATAAAGTCGCTTACAAATATTGGTAGTCAAGGGTTGCGTTTTTTTTCGGGCTTGTCACTAAAGTGTAGTGGCTTATTTGGGCTTGTTCCCAGCTTGTCCTTGCCGGTTCGCTCGATCCCGCCCCTTTCCCCATAAACAGTAGGCTCGTTCGAGATGAGCCAGGTCTGCGCAGAATCGATCACCGGCGATCGGCGCCCGTTGCATGCCGGTTAGATTTGTGTCCGACTTGATCCCGACTTGCTCTGACGTCATGCACACGTGGGCAACGGAAATCTCACGAGGCAAGGCGGCCGCAGTTCTGAGACGCAGGCGGCGCAGTTGCTTTTCACCGACTGCAAGAGCCAGGCGGACCCAGGCGGACCAGAGCATGCTGGGAAACGCCGGCTTCTCAGCTGATTTAACACCTGATTGGTTACAACATGATGACGTTTTATATAAACTTTTATTGGTTTTGAATCGGAGCGATTTTATTGCTATTTGTCTGATTTAAAGACTTATTCTGTCCAGAACACATGTGTGTGACTGATAGTTAAGTTTAGAAGTCAAAGAGATAATCCGTTCAGATCACGGATCATCTACAGTGTGTTGTTCATTAAAATCAGAACAGGTCGCATGTAGAGCACTTTGCCAGCTACTCTGTCATAACTAAAACAACTGGAGACTGTGTACCAGCTGGTATGAGGGTCTGATTATATTTTATTAAATCGGAATCGCACCACAGTGTTTTCATCACTTCCTGTCCAGCCTGAAGGCGGCTGGAATCGGCTGGAAACTGTCCGACTTTACCGCAGCTTTTTGTCACCGCCCCCCGCTGCTGCCGCCTGCTCTCGTCCACTTTACAGGCGAGGCGCAGTTCATCTCGAACGAGCCTACTATAGACAGCAGCGTTATTTCCCACCCACTTCCTGCTTCTAATTGGCTCTGACCCAGATGGAAACAAGTACCAACCAATCAGAGGCAGAGCAGGGCAGTCTGTTGTTTTCTGGTTAGGTAAATGCGCGAGTAGCGACTAATAGTGAGTGGACTGTAGGAGAGTTTTTGGAGGAATAAATGCCCGGGATAAAGTGGGTGAAATACGGAAAGAAGTAGCCTATAACAAAGACTGGGAGAAAGAGAAAGGAGGAAAAGAATGGATTCAACCCGTCGTGGGGAACAACTCAAAATCACTGTGAAAAAGTGTCTAAATTTCAAATTCCATCAGTTTTCTAATGTTAAATAATGTTAAAAGGTGGTTTAACCCCCCCCCCCTGTGGTCATTGTCCTGAAGCTCAGGGGGAGAAAATAAATAAATTCTAGCCTACCGTGTGTACAGTTTACCAATCTGTCCACATGGATTGTAAAACCGTGAACACAGTTTTATTTAATTTTCTCTTCCATGATCTTAGTGGGGCTCCGTAAAAAAAGTCGCTTAATTTGGGCTTGTTTTCACAGGCCTGGTTGCGTATTTGTCTCGCAAGATCTGGCAACACTGGTCATGCTCCATGTATATGTAGGCCTACATCGTCACCGCTTCCACTAAGGCTAAACTTCATGGAAAAGGCTATACCTGCGTCGATAAATTGCATGCACAGTCTCGGTCTTTTTTCAATTCAATTCAATTTTTCAATTCAAGTCAATTTTATATAGTATTAATTCATAACAAGAGTTATCTCGAGACACTTTACAGATAGAGTAGGTCTAGACCACACCAGACCACGTCATTTACAAGGACCCAACAGTTCTGGTAAGGTCCTCAGATAAGCAACATTTCAACAGTGGCGAGGAAAACAAGTTTAAAAAAAAAAGTAATACTAGTTTATTAATATTTGTGTATTATTTTGTTTTTGTTTTAATGTTTTTTTCTGCGTATGGGGACTACTTTTGTGTTTTCCCTGTTTTCTTTATAAAATGTATTCACGCATACATTATCTTTTTTTTAAGTAGGCCTAGACACCTATTACATATAATAATAATACATTTTATTTAACAGCGCCTTTCTAACACTCAAGGACGCTTTACAGAGAATAAAAGACAGATACGGGGGAACATAAAAATAGAGGACAAACGAATAGAAAAAAAAGTTAGAACCAAAGAACCAAAATAAATGAACATCAAACATGCCAGCAAAGAATAGAACTTAATTAATTGCAAAACATAAATACAACGTTCTTACAATTGTATTTTATTTGTTTTTGTTGTGAGTATAGTGTAATTTCTTTCTTGACCATATTAAAATGATGTTTTACTTGGCCAATTTACATTATGGATGTAAAATTTGCAGAGAATGATTATATTATGGGAGATGAGAAAATGTTTGTCTCATATAGCAGTATCAATCTGCCAAAACCAATTATTACATTTTCCAGTAAGAGATTAAAGTTACCCATGATAAATCTACAAATATCAGGTCATGTTTGTGGGTGTATACATTTCCAGAACAGATGGACAATAGTTTCATTACGTGAGTCACAGAAGGCGCATCTCAGGTCTATATTATTTTTGAATTTGCCAAAAAAATAAGGATCCAATGAAGAATTTTAAAGTAAAAATTCTTTAACCTTACTGACTGTGAAGAGTCTAAACCTTTTTACAGCATAGCTTACCTATACAATTGTTCCAATAAGCTGTTCCAGGTCAAATAGAAATTACCTTGAATTACCTTGAAATAGAGCATGGATCTTATGGTGTTCTTAGAAACAGATGGCTCAATCACACTGTTCCAATAGGTGAGTCAGTTCATACAATAGTTACATCAGTAGAAGGAACATTAAGAATAGGGCTGATACACACCCTTAAACAGCATAGATACCCTACACCAGATGGGATAGCATCAAAGATTATGGCAAACTGTTAGGAGTTACAGTTATAGGATATTGTTTAAGAAATTCCTGATTACACCTTTACTATTAAATAATTGATTCACAGAATTTTTATTGAACCATTCTTTAAAAATGTATGTATGTATTGTGAACATTTGCAAGTTCATACAAACAAAACACTCCACGGAGTCTACAAAGTCCAGCAATGCAATTCAAACAGCAATCAATTCATTCATAGCATCAAATACAGTCATCAGTCATGAGGTCACAAGAGTTGAATTAACTGCACAGTCTTCAGAGCTTTACATTTCTTCGAGTATCTTATGGACTCCAAAATATCATTGACTTCAAACTTTATTGATCCAAATCGGGAAATTTCATTGCTACAGCAGCAAAATATAAGACACACAGCACACATACAGAATACATAAGAAATAAAAAATAGGATAGAATACAAGTACAACAGATAAAGGAAAAATGGATAAGTGGGAAATAAAAACATACAACCTACCTAAATAGTATTTAAAAGATGTAAGTAAAACAAGTGTTTGTGCAAGTTACAACTATAATGCCGTATTGTGATGTATATGATGAAGTTTGTTCAGTGCCCTCCTCTTCACCACTGCTTCAAATGTCTCCTGTTTGCAGCCAATAACGGAGCCAGCCTTCCCGATCAGTGTGTTTCGTCTGTTTGTGACACTGGCTCCGATGCTCCCAAACAGACTGGTAGAACATCTCCAACATCCTGCTGCACATGTTAAAGGATCTCAGCTTCCTCAACCAAGGGAAAAAAGTTTTTTGGCTTGGCTTCTAGCCTGCGCACAGATGGCTCTGATTGTGGGGATCCTCATTTAGATGGTGGCTCATATTCATCCTCACTCTCTACACAGCTGTATTCAGTTCTTGACACTCCAACAGCTCTTCAGCTAGGAGTAATTTGAATTCATGGTAGTGATGTGTGTTCTTTGGATGGTCTGTGCAGTGCTTTGCTGTCAGACTGGTATTGTATCCAGGAGTATGTGATGGCAACATCAAAGATCATGCGCATGTCACTATATAATTGCACTGTCACACAATATAATTGCCCTGTCACTGCAAGCGTCTCATGCTTATACATCCCTTACTGTATTCACGTGGATTTTTTGTTAATGTATTTAGCATATTTTTTGATTGTCCATATTACTCATGTAGATGTGTTTGTTTTTTGTTTTATCATCCTGTAATGATGTATGTATATGTTGTGTGGGATGTTGGAGAGTCTGTGTGTGGCTACCCTGTTCTCGGTGTTCCTGATGTTTTGCACGTTCCTGTTTTGGATTCCGCCTGTTCTATTTTTATATTTTGCCTGCTGTTCCAGGAACCTTTTGTTTGTTGGATATCATTATAATAAATCCCTGAGCTTACTAGTGTGTTGTCTGCCGTCTTGAATTGGTTCTACATTCCCTGAAGCTCCATGACAAGGCTGGTCTTCTAACTGGACCAGGAGATTTCTTTCTTGGACCATCTGGTACAGATTTCCCATGTACAGTGGATGCCATGAGCACTGGTTGTTGGCGAACCGTTTTGTGAGGCCCAGCTCAGGACTCTTTCTGGCCACTGACACTGTAGGTTTGACTATCTGGAAAACACTTGCCTGACTGGAATGGAATGATTTGCTCAATTCTGGCTCAAACCCTTTCTGGTTTTGCTGAAAAAGCCTTGCCGCATACGACCGAGTATTGGCCTGACTTTCCAAAGAATACCCTTTGTTTTTTCTGTTACAGTCAGGTCATTGCCAATCTTGAGGAAGTTTCTTATCCTGAAGAATCTTCCAATGTCATTTTGGCTTTATGACTGGCCATTTAGTTTTTTGACCCAAAACATTAAATTATGGGATAGCCAAGGCAGGCATGTGGACTGAAATGCCAAACAAGCTTTTTGTTTAATGTGGCGTAGTGTTCATACACACTCCTCTGCTTTGCAGCTCTCTCTGATTTGTGTATGTTGCCAAATCTTCCAAAGCTTTGTTGCCAATGAATTGAAAAATGTCCAATTGGACTCCTGTCTACAAGTGTTGTAGGGTCATCTTGTCTCAGAAAGCCCAGGTGCAAATCTGATATGAAGATAAAAAAATATTTTAGGTAATAACACTATAAATACTAACTACAGCTGAATTTAAAATTGTGGAACTGCATCAAACATACAGTATGTGGTACTCCTGGCCCACAAAGGGTGACATATCTGTATCGTGTCTTTGTTTGCATCTGTCCCTTCAACTGAGTCTTCTGCAAAGTCTTCCTCTCTTCATCACCACTTCTATCACTGGTTGAAAAAACTCCTATCATCTCTCTCATCATCTGCAAACTCCAAATCTGAATCACCTTCAACTACTTGGTAAAGAATTCTTTCTGCTTCAGTCTGTTTCCTACGACAATGTGGAGTCATTATTAAATGAAGATGGTCCTGATGTCCACTATAATTGACATTCATAATTATTTGTCAAAAGATTATTTAGCAGATAAATATTTGGCTCACCTTTCATCTTTCCATAAAAATGCCATCCATTTTGAGTTGAAAGATAGAGGCGGTTCCAGGCCTCCCAGCCAATCACATAACATATCATTGAAAAGCCCAGGATGTCCTCTGTACAGTACAGCAGGAATAAGATACTTGTACAAAAGATTCCAAGGAGAGGGGATGGAACTCCAACGTCCACTACAGTGGACATATGTCAATGGGCTGGGTCTCAGGAGGATAGAGTCTGCTCATCCCCTTCTGTAAACAGCAGTGCTGTGGATTTTCCAATTCAGCCTGTTGTCAATGTTAACACCCAGGCATTTGTAGTCCTTAAGCATGTCACATCTCCACCCAGAATGCAAAAGGGCTGCGGAGTCATTCCCTTCCTCCATCAGCGCTTTGTACTCTCCTTCCTGTCTATCCCTTGAATAAGGGTTAGACGGGGTGAGTCATGTCAACTACACTGCAGAGTCTACTGAAAGTCTGAGGTGTATAGGGTGAACAGAAAAGGAGACAACGCAGTCCCCTGTGGAGCCCCTGTACCACTCACCACCACATCAGACAGAGCACTGTCCAGAAGTAGGGACGGGGCTAGAAGGGGGGCACGGGATGGCACCGGCCCCTGGTGCCCCCCCAATCCATTGGCTAAAGTGCTGTCAATCTGATAAATGTGATTTTCATTGAATCTGAGTACTGTCACAGGCTGCCTGTTCTGTAAATTTCCCCTTGTCATAGATGACTATCCAAATTCTGATGTTAAGAATGAGGACATACGTCATGGTAGCTTGCTGTCACGTCACGATTTAGGAGTTGCCAGAGCCCATCCACCATTTTGGCGTACTATACTAAATGATTCTGCCTGCAACTCAACCATCTCTGCCGACATCCCAATTGTTAAGGAGTTGAAATATTTAGGCATTGAGGTCTTCCAGATCATTAAACATAACTCTTCTGTTGCTCTGAACTGTGTTTTGAAGTATGTCGAAAATTGATAGGTCTCCCGATGTCGATTCAACTTCTTATATCAGTGGTTAAAATTAATGTTTTACCCAGGGTCAATTTTGTGAGCTCTTTGCTACCTCTCCCCTCTTGCTGGCTAATGGCCTAAATTACAATCAGTAGTATCCAAATTTATCTGGAAAGGCAAGCGGCCGCAACTTAAGTCTACTTATGGAGGAGGAGAGAGGATGGTGGCCTTCCAGTTCCCAACTTTCAACATTATTTCTGGTCCTTTGTGTTAAGACATTTGGTTTAGTCCAGATGTGTCTGTCTGCTGGCGTACCTTAGAAAGTCCTATGACAGAGCCTTGGTCACGCCATGACGTTCTCTGTGGTATGGTATCTAGGCTTATCAGTTCTTGGTGATGTCTGTCTCACTCTAGCCTTCCTATTGAGAGGATCTGGGCACTCAATTGCCCAGACTCCGCTCTCGACTGACGTAATGTATGGTCTAACATTCAAGAAGTATCTCGCAATCAGATCATCAGCAGATTCACCACAGTTTCATACATAGGACATATCTCACCCCGTGAAAGTGCACCACATGATGAAATATATTAATTAACTTCATGCACTTTCTGCCCAATTAAAGCTCAAGGTACATATCTTCATATGTTCTGGAGTGTGCTTCCTGTGGTCAGTTCTGGAACAACAATGCATCCAAATTTCCCCCTTGATTAATGTTACTATGACTGTACTGTCAATGTTTTGATATGAATAACCTGTCAGCTTTTCAGCTTTCTAAAGCTCAAAAAACGGGCTGTTTGCTGGACTGACAGCTGCTAAGAGGATGATTTTAAACCCGTTGTAAGCCACCTCATGACTTATCTGTTCGTTCAATACCAGGAGCACTGAGTTGGATGAGGAAGTGGCCAATGAGCTTCTGCCGATCTGCCGAGCTTCAAAGCTTTTCCTATAATGATTGGAAACACCATGTGCACCCATGACTTCTGTGAAGGTCAAGCAGACGACCTCAACTGCGCTCTCTGCTCTTCTCATGAAGAAAAACTGGTGTATCTGAGGAAAGCTTGAGGCCGGAGTGAGGAAATATTGATATGAAAGGAGTCCACTGTATTTTCTGCTGTGTGTCGTGTTTGTGGCGTCAAAGCGGCTGTGGTCTGTGTTGCAACTGCTTTGAGAGAGACCAGATCACCTCTCCCTTGATGTTCGTGGAGTGCCAGCAAGACCTCAAGTCCTGGTGCCCCACTTCATCAAGAAAGCCTGGGACATCTTGTCTGAACCCTAGATCTCCCATCCCATCCCCGGCTCTCTCAATGTGTATATAGCTGATACGGGATATGTACTGCGTATATACTGTACTTAACTGTTAATATTTGTGTTAGACACTTATTTAAAACGAAAAAGATTTTCATTGATGAACCTAAAATATTAAGTATGTTGCATATGTATATGTTAGTATGTACAGCATTGTTGTTTTTGTCTCTTAACATTTAAGACTGTTATTTATACAAGGTAAGATTAACTGTTCTAAAGAATGTGTAGGCCTACTGTTTGTTGATTTTAATATTGACTTACACTCATTACCTCAATAAAAATTGTGGGTGTATTAGCAAGTTGGTAAAATGGTCCCCCTCCATTATAGGTTGGCAATCTGTCAGCAGCCTTAGTTATAAAGGTTTTTCCTCCTATATGCTTGTTAGATGGGACATATTAGTCCTTGGGGATTTCCTTCATGATAGATAGATAGATAGATAGATAGATAGATAGATAGATAGATAGATAGATAGATAGATAGATAGATAGATAGATAGATAGATTATATTTTATTCATCCCACGACGGGGAAATTTTGTTGTCACAGCAGCAGCATTTTTTCAATAACAGCAAAAAACAAAAACACACAAACAAGTAAGCACACAAGAAATACAGGCAAACAAAAGACAATGGTAATATGGTAGACTGAGTAAGCAAAAAGGCGTCAAATAAGGTATTTTAAAGTGTGGTTGCCATGATGCAAGAAACAATATTGCAGTGTAAGTGACGTTAAAATTAAATTGAATGTGTAATTAGAGTGATGAAGCAAGAGTCAGTTGCATAATTTAAATTATATTAACCTGAGACAATAAATATTGAAAAGTAAGTACTTGTAATAAACATAATATAAATACCAATATTAAAGATAACAGAAAGTGGTGTGTGATGGTGAGGAGAAAAAAAACAGGAACAGAAACTCCAACTTTATCAGGTAGTGCAGGTGTTGTGAGTCTGACAGCGGCGGGATGAATGACCTGCGGTACCTCTCCTTCTTACACCGGGGGGGGGTAGCAGTGCTGCTGAAGGAGATGATCAGGGACCCCACAGTGTCGTGTAGGGGGTGGGAGGGTGTTGTCCATGATGGATGTCAGCTTGGCTAACATCCTCTTCCCTACTTCTCTATGGGGTCCAGAGGACAGTCCAGGACAGAGCTTGCTCTCTGATCAGTCTATTGAGTCTGCTCCTGTCCCGGT
>NW_022602806.1:0-18038 GCF_008692095.1 Etheostoma spectabile | reverse complement strand
TGTGTGTGTGTGTGTGTGTGTGTGTGTGTGTGTGTGGAGAAAAACTTTGATTTGTTTGCTGATGCATCAATTAAGCACCCTTATTAATGTCTAAAGTAGAACAGTATGTAGGGTACTTTATATGGTAGTGTTGAGGACCATTGGGTGTCATCTACTTTTTGAATCATGTTGTTGCAGAGTTTCTGAAAGTGACGCAATAATCCTGATCAGTGACAGCTGTCCCACCTCCAGAGGACATGGATCAGGGAGGAGGACAATGCTGGGAACAAGATGTAACACGTCCTGATTCATATTTGAAGATCAAGGCTATCTCCTGCAAAACCCCAAAAATTATAGTTATGATTCGTGAGGTGTTATATAGAACTCCAAACAAGTTCCCTCCCTTGAAAACGAAACTGGAGCTTGACCTAAGGAGTTGTAACAGTCTATTGGAGTTTGGATACTGTTGAGAAGTTTACTGGGCCTTTTTAGGTCTGTACATGCATTTAGTTGCCAAGAAGTGGATTTAGTGTTTCCAGTGTATTACACTGGTGTTTATGCAACATCATGCAGTGCTAGTGTAATTTATTACTTGTAAATTGTTAAGTGTTGGAGTAAAGATTGCAATAAATATAACTCTTCATGTATACATCTTTAGTGTTCTCCGACTTTCCTGAAGTATCAGAACATTCAGCAACTCAAAAGTAAGCAGACCCATTTCTTTTGTACTCCATAAGAATTAAAGAAGCGCTCAAAGATTTCTCACAGCTGAGATTGAGTAAGATGGGAGTTTGAAAGGAAGCCAACCTGAACTCAGAATGAGTCAGTTAGTTTATCAAATCTATACACGAGTTTAGATGGTGATATAGCTGGAGCACGACTTCTCACTTGAGTAGAAGCACTGTGATTTGATTAGACGTGTTTCCTTAAACTCTTAACATGCTGATGATGTTCAAGGAGTTACCTACAGCAAAGATGTTTGTTGCCTTTAGGGATGCTTCATAAGGTCACTCAAAACATTTTTTTAGTAATTATAGCCTGAGTATGAAAATGTCTGAGGTAGAGATGGTTATTTGACACCTGTTAATGAGCCAACATGTCATATCTACTACTCCTAGTAGATTGAGTAGACTAATTGTGCTATGTGGCAATAGTGCCTCTTTATTATTCCTATTTGATTGTAATAGTCAAAACTGAGACCAGAGCAAAACACATCCTTTTCAAGGATGAGAGCAGGATATCTACTTACAGATCTGTCTGTTTTAACACGCACAGTTATGGAAACTGGGAGTGAGCGCTGCACTAAAGATGCCATTATTGGGATTTTTTCATATAAACAGTGCAGCTCCAAACATCCAACCATACAATTTAAAGGAGAACTACCCATTTGTAAATTCACACAATACGTAGTGTACGTGCATCCGGGCAGTTCAGTGTGTTTGTAAATTTGCACTGCACTTTTGTGAAAGAAGAAATCTGAGAGTAAACTGAGTTGACACTAAACTGATACAGCATGTTTAAAGGTGGATTACCAATGTATGTGGTGAGTAGGGGTAACAACAAATGTTAGCCTTGGGACCCCATGGCCATGCTCCACAATTAAAGAATAGGGAAATTACTTTTCTTCTGTGGTGAAGACATACTCATACCCTAAGGTACCAGTAAAAGTCCTGCATTCAAAATCTGACTTGTAAAAGTAGGATACATCAGCAGAAAAGTATTATCAGCATAACATACTAAGTAAATCTAGGCCACTCATTATGCAGAATAACAGCCCCTATAACTGACTTATTAGCCTATATAGTACATTTTTTTCATTAATAATACTAAGTATGGTCGTATTGTGGCTGGTTGGGGTGGAATAAGTTATAACTAGCCAACTTTCTGTAAAGTTTTGTAGCTGAGTCCAGGGGTCGGCCCCCTCCAAAGGGTCTGGATAAATCTGAAGAGGTGTGAGATGGAAAAATTCTTCCACACAAATTATTATTTTGCACTTTTATATAAGCTTTACTTTTTTTTTTGTTAAATATTGGAAATTTGAAAGTGAGAAGGAAAAGGGCCCCAACAAGACATTAATGTAAGCACTAAAAGCCCAAAACAGTTGTGAACCAATGGTTTAATCTCGTTTAGATTTTCTAAAACAGACAGCCCGTTTCTGGGTCCCGACCATACACTGTAAATAGTAATATACAAACATGAATGACTATTACATGTATATTAATATGCAGTCTGTGTTCCTGACTTCACTGCAGTGTTTTGACTTTGATCCCAGAGTGAGCTCGCGGGGCCTCGCGCGGTCAACCGGAGGAATTCACTTGCGAGGCAGGGTGGCACACGCCCTCTACGTCACCGAGCTGAAGACTCAAAAGTGAAGACGCTCAACTTTTCTGTCTCCACTTTGTCCTCTCGCTCTGTGCTGTCACCTCTTCCGTCCACAGCTGCGGAGACGCAATGCTGCAGGAGAAACATGATCATTAACTCGGCACGGAATATTTCGCAACTAGTCTTCTGACTCACCACGGGCAGCCCTTCACCACAGGTACACTCACTTGGCCGATTGTTTTTCTAGGTAACTCTTTGTTCTTCTTTTTGGGATTCTAATTTAGTTCTGTCTGCTTCATACGTTGTTTTTTGGGAAATGCAACAGTTCATTTTGTGAATCTCTCTGTGGGAATATCACATCCCTCCTTCCCCCCTCCGCTGTTTCTGGTTAGACCGACTCGGACAGGTAGTGCTAATTGCATATTAAAAGCTTTTCAAGTCATGAAGAAAACTGTATTTTAGCATGTGTTACTTGGAATCTTGTTTTGCTGCATGTCTGTAATGTTTACTTAAAGAAACGTTTGTAGCTACAGGTAGAAAATGAGGAATTAATCTGCGGATGTATGTCACGTCACTTGACTGAGCGTGCTGTTTTGGCTTTCTTTTTAATGTTACCACGATGACTATCTTGTTTAACTCTATTCAAAGCAGCTTCTCTCTGTAAATGGGTTTTGGCATGTGCACTTGCCTTTTGGAGTTGAGAAATTAAATCTCTATTGGCCTTGGGTCAAATGGCACCGTGCACTGATTTAGCATATAAAGCATTTCATTTTTTTTCCCATTAAAACTACATAACTGGATTTGAAATGTCTACAAGGCATTTCTAGATTATTTATAGCTTAAATGTAGGGCTGCAAATAATCATTTTCATTGACAAAGAAGCTTCTCGGTTATTAGATTGATTGTTTGGTCTAGAAAAAGTCAGGAAATGCTTAATTTATTTATTTAATTTTCCAGAAACCAAGATAATGTATGTCTTAAGCAACACTTGAGAACTTTTCCCGCTTTGGGTCCCTTACAGGTTGGAAGCGGAATTGACCATTACATTACATCCCATTTCTGCAGTTTGAATGAACTGGACAATGTAATGTAATGGACAATTCCGCTTCCTGTAGGGGGAAGAAAGCGGAAAAAGTTCTCTAGTGTTGCTTTAATTTGTCCAAACAGTCCAAAACCCAAAGATATTCTGTTAACTATCACATAACAGGGCTCGACAGTAAAGGTTTTAAAGATTGAGTCAATTGGCAACCGCTCTGTGGCCTTTGGTTGCCCCCTTTGACAACCAACCACCTGCTCAATTTTGGTGTTTTTTCAATATATAAAACATAACCATAACTGGAAATTCTTATTTCAAAAGAAGTCCATATTTCATTTGGTTGTTTCCGTAAAGGTTAAACACTACGTTCGTGTGCCACACATCTTAGCTGCTGTGCAACCTCTTCCCACACATGCACGTTTCCCGTGAAAAGATACAGGCAAAAAATGTTCTGTTCACGTTAACTGCGCATGTTAAAAATGTGTGCTAAATTGGGAAATTATATTGCAAGCCATTATCTCATGGTTTCATTATTAAAATGTGTGGTATAGTTGTATACGAAATTAATTGCTCCAGATATAGGCAGTTAAAACGTGGCAACTGTGTTGTCAATTTCGGCAACCAAAAACAGATGCCTGGTTGCCAAGCCGGCAACTACTTTAAAAAGTTAGCATTAAGCCCTACATAAGACAAAGAAAAGCAGCATACCCTTCCATTGAGAAGCAGGAATAGGAAGGTTTAGCATGTGTTGCTTGATAATTAACGATTAGGCCTATTCAATACAATTACCTATACTTCAGTTGATTAATGAGTGATAAATGGTTCCACTTCCTTTTGTTTTCCCACTCTCTTTCCACAGACCCACCTCTAAAATGGCCCAACAGAACTACAGCTGTCATTATAATGAGTCCATGGGCTTCTTCTACAAAAGCCACGATGAGGATAAATGGGACAAAACCAATCTCATCCTGGTGCAGGTGGTGGGCTCTCTCTTCTGCTGTTTCATCCTGGTCTCTAACGCCATGGTTATAGCTGCAGTCATCACCAATAAGAGGTTTCACTACCCTTTCTATTATCTTCTAGCCAACCTCGCCGCCTCTGACTTTCTAGCAGGCATAGCATACGTGTACCTCATGTTTAACACAGGTGAGGTGTCTCGGAAACTTACAGTTAAAGGATACTTCATCCGTCAAGGTCTTCTGGATATCAGTCTCTCAGCTTCGCTGGCTAACCTGCTGGTAATAGCTCTAGAGCGCTACATCTCTGTCATGAATTGGAAAGTCCACAGTAACCTGACAAAGAGGAGGGTGACCCTGCTGATCGTGCTGGTGTGGGCCATCTCCATCTTCATGGGGGCGGTGCCGAGTCTGGGCTGGAACTGCATCTGCAACCTGAGCGACTGCTCCCGGCTGGCTCCCATCTTCAGCAGGAGCTACCTGATCTTCTGGTCTGTGTCTAACCTGGTGGTGTTCCTGGTGATGGTGGTCATCTATACAAGGATCTACACCTACGTCAAGAGGAAGACGGCAGTGCTGACACCACACACCAGCGGCTCCATCAACCGCAAGAGGACGCCCATTAAGCTCATCAAGACAGTCATGGTTGTGCTCGGTAGGTGCTCATCGTAAAATTGCTGTCTGTGCAGGATCATCGATATAGTGAGTCATAACATTTTATGCATTAGTCAGGTGTAAGTAGCTGTGTGTGTGCGCTTTCGTCAGGGTCACAAAGTCTGGGCAATTCACTGCTGAGTCACAGTTGAACATGCTGTAATCTGTTTCCCTGATAAGAAGGAAAACCTTGAGCATAACACCAACACCAACAATTGTGCTTTCAGTAAACATGTTGGGTGCTTGTCAGTGATTTGAGGGAGCCTTTAATAAGGGAGCAAAAGAGTCCTTTTAATGTCAGATTTTTTTTTTCTTCTGCCCAGTGGCTTAAACCTATGACTCATTCTGGTGTTTAATTATTTGCTAAATTGATTAATCATTCATACTATTAAATGTAAAAATATGTCCCACAAATTTTTCAGAGCCCAAAGGGACATCTTAAAAGTGCTTGTTCTGTCCGACTAACAGTCAAAGATCCCAAGCTATTTAGATTACAAGGTGTAAAACAGGAAAACATTTGAGAAGCTGAAGCCAGAGATTTTTGGGAAGGTATAATATGTTATTTTTGTCGGTTGGTATTTGTAAACACAGCATGCAGAATTGGCACTGGTTTAAAAAGAGACAGTTGGAGACATTGTAGAGAGATTGTATCTTTGTATAGATGCTAAATGTTGCCTTGTGCATTAGTATTGTACGCCAAGGAGCTAGTAAAGCGAGGGTATTAGGAATTAGAGCGGTCTGCAGACGCCCAAAAACATCCCCACACACAGCTAAACAAGAAGAAAAGAGAAAATCCAGGTAGAGGGCGGGGTCTCTGTAGATACAGACACAACCACATACACCAGTGGGTCATGAATTATGATTGAAAGGGATTCCTTTTGTATTAATCCTGCATAATATACCTTTTCAAATAATTAATTATGAAGTTATAGACAATTTATTTTCAATCAATCAATCAAGTGGCTTATTTCTGGATTAAGAAAGCTTAAAAGATTCTTCTTTTCATGCCGTTGACACAGATATCCTGGTCTGGCTTTCTTTGTCTAGGTGTTGCAACTGGATACCTTACACTCAAATTGTCCCCCTCCCAGCACTTTCCTTTTATGAACAGAGCAATAGGACTGCCCCAACCAATTTAAACAAAACAGACTCTTAAAGGGGCGGCATGCAGTTAAAAAAAAAAAATATTATTTATTTTGGGGGGCTTTTCCTTTTATTGCGTAGAGACAGTGGATAGACATGAAAGGGGGAGGGAGATGGGAGATGACATGCAGCAAAGAGCCGCAGGTTGGATTCAAACCCAGGCTGCTGCAGGACTCAGCCAACATGGGGCGAACGCTCTTACTGGGTGAGCTAGAGGCCGCCCCGGCGCTAGGCAATTTCGGCCATTTCTTTCTCTATAGAGCTCCCCCTAGAACTTCGGAATAGATATCTAGCAGCTCCTATGTTTACTTGTGTCTGACCCCTCGCTTGGTCAGTCTGCTGTTTCCTCTTTCTCTGCTCCTCCAACAATGCTTTCCTAGCTTTCTATTTCTTTTTGCTGGCTCAGCCATTACGATAATGTGAAAAACATCAGGACCTTGTTAGCCGGTTCTTGAATGGGCGTATGTGTGAAGTGCCGTGAAGCATTATGAGACCTGATATCACGTGATACTGACGCTGAGGCCGGCCGCTCGCCGGCTGAAAGTTGCAAGGGGGGTTTTTCCGGTCACAGTCGCTTGGGGGGAGCGAGACGACCACCATTCAACTAAAAAAAAAATCATATAACCATTCCAATGACTCCGAAGCTGTTCAGTTAAGGCAAATTAAGCTAAAAAAAACCTGCATAGTTCCCCTTTAAATGAACAATCTCATGCACAAGTATAACACACAATGTACATAGTAAGTCACCATACCAACCAACTCTGAGACTGATGTCTTTCAGAAAGCGCTGCAGGTTAGATAAGTTTATCTCCGTGTTAAATGTGCTCAGTTTTTGTTTTCATACACTTTATACAGTTAAAAACGATGCATGAGATACTTTTGGTGACTTAGCACGGTAATCCTGCAGGATAATGGTCTCATTGTTCTTTGTCTCTTTGGGCACTCGGCTTGTTGGCTGGCCAGATGGCTTGATACAGTTTTTAGCGTAGGAGATGTCTGCCTTTGTACGCTTTATTCCAGACTGCTGTGTAATTATCTCCCTTTGCAAGGACACTGCTCCTGAGCTTGTGTGGCGTACCACACCACACCACACTGTCCTTCATTGAACGTCCCCTTCTCCCCACCCATCCAATAAAAAAAAAAAAGGAAAAAGAACCTATACTTGAGGACTTTGTCAATTGCTTTCAGATGCTTTGCAGAGTTCCCAAGAGCTTTTGGAACTGTTAGTGCCAAGTGTCATTGTTAAATTGTTGAGATGGTGCTGTGATTTTTGGGTGAAATTTAAAAAGAAGCACGGAATTTTGTAATATGTGCCGCAAATAACACGCCAGCAATATCTGAAAGTAAAAGGAAGGAAATCTTAAGACTTCTGAGGCATGGAATCAGGTCCAGGTCAATGAGATGTATTTGTCAGGAAAAAAAAGTTTACTTTTGTTTCAGATGAAAGGCAGTCTGTTCAGGTAGAACTGGTAACCGGACAAACCAGTTTTGAGATGCTTAAACCACACAGGCTTTGTATAATTAGTAAAATGAATGAGTCTTTAAGTGTTGTACAGTTGGACCTCTTTTGACACCTAAAAAGTAGAGAGAAAAAAGTATACTGTATGTGTAAATTTGCACATATCATTTAGTTTTGTAATGATGTCTATTGTATTCTCTTGGTATACACAGAGCAATTATTTACATTATATCCAAGATTGCTGGGGCTTGTTTGTTAAAGGAAGCATCAAATTACACCATGCAGATTTAAATGTTTTTTTTATTCTTTAAGTACAACCACAATTGTGGTTGAATACCAACTGAGAAAAGGAACAGGCTTGAAATGTGTGTTCTTAAAACACTCTTTTTCTCTGTCGTAGATTAAAGGGGGAAAAAGTCCATTTTTAAACTTCAATACATGAAAAACTGCCAATGAAAGACCATTAAATGGGGTCCCACGCAATTCCAGTTCAGTTCACTTTATTTTGAACATGTGGGCTATCAAAGAGAAAGAAAAAACAGGAACAAGAATGAGTTTATGAAAAGAAATTCACTGTAAAAATGTGGCAAACATTTTGACTTTCAGGCTTAAGAGCAGAAAAAAAGCATAAAAACACCTCTACAATACCCTTTCTGTACTCTGTACACATGTATCCATGCTTGCATGTGAGACAAACAAAGAGAGAGAACTTGTTTTTGTTCTGCAGATTTGTTGAGGCGGGAGAGATGAAGGTAGTGCTGACAAGTTGCTGCTTGTGGCTTGTCCTTTCAGTTCCAGAAAACTCTCAGTAACTTTGTTTGTGTCCAAACACGTTTGAAATCAAGTGCTGCTTCTGTATTTGAGTACAGATGGGTCAAAAATGACAACAATTAGTTGCAGCCCTAACCTTGCCGTTAAGCAAGCCATATCTGTATTATCTCCTCTACCCTGGCTCTTACAGTAGATAACTATGTTTTTTACCTGCCATTTCAATTTTCACTACCAACATAGGAGTGCAGTGTGCAAAAGTTCATTGAAATTTGGAAGCACATAAGAATGGTTTGTAAAAGTATTTTTTAGTTGTTATTTAGGATAGTTGATAAAGTACTTGTCAATGCTTTACAGATCAAACTGTTATTTTGCATGAATGCGTTTAAAAATCCACAGGTTAACCTGTAGAATGCAAAAAAACATCAGAATTTGAAGTAGAGTGAAACCTCTTCCTCTCTCCCCTCTCTGTCGCACAGGCTATGCATGTGCAGAACAGCCAATTGGAACGCTCCCTCTATCTGAAATTACCTGTGATTTGTCTTCCATCACGGACAAATCGGAAAACAAAGCTAAGAGGAGATGCAGAAGTGTAGTTTTCTCTTAGAACACCTGAATTACAATATGCGGAAAGATTATTATAATTTTTGAATTGCAGGAAAAGTTTGACATAGGCAGACAGTATTTGCTTTCTTCCCAAGAGTTAAAGATAACAAAGTTCACCAACCAGCATCGCTAAAGATTATGTGTGATCTGTGTAAAATACAAAAAGTTGTGGTTTTATTGGGGGTTTATGTGCCAGACTATTTCTAGGCCAGGCACAGCCAATTCTGTAAATCTTTGCCGCTTGCCTGGCAACTTCTTGGTTAAGACAAGACCTCAGAAAGTTACTGTGCCCAGCCAAGAAACAGTACTTTAAAACTATTATAAGTAACCTATTTCTAAATTGGAACTTGACCTTTTTTTTATTTGCATGCTGACACCTGCACATAAAAAAAAAAGGATACGTGTGACAAGCTAAGCATTACAAAAACCTAACTGATTTGCGGTATTTTTCCTGAAGGGGCCTTTGTGATCTGCTGGACTCCCGGCCTGGTGGTTCTGCTGCTGGACGGCCTCAACTGCACGAGTTGTCACGTCATGAAATTAAAAATGTGGCTGCTGCTCCTGGCTGTACTCAACTCCGTTATGAACCCTTGCATCTACTCCTACAAGGATGAGGAAATGTGGACAACCTTCAAGAACCTCATGCGCTGCATTGGTAACGGCACGCGGCGGCAGCGGTCGACGAGGGCCAACGCTAGGCCGCTTAGCTCTGGTCAGGATACGGGAAACAGTCAGCCTCCCTCAGAGGAGACAAAAAAAGACGATCAGGGCATTCTTTGAACCTGAAAATGTAACTTATTAATAATCAACCAGAACTTCTGTCCAGTTCTTATTGGACATATCTTATGAAGTTAGTGTTGAATTGGAAGAGAAACTATCAGTTGGTCTCAAGGGGTCGTTGTAGTCCTAAAAGTACTTTCTTAGAGAGACACTGCAGGCCAGCTGCTCCAGTGTAGAGCAGTGAAATGGAGATAATGAGACTTTGATGCACTACTAATTCCCCAAATGGATGCAAAGATGTGCTTTTTTTAGTTTTTGTCAGGGTTTTACAGTTTTTAGATCCAGTACTCCCATTCATGTGTATTGGGAGATTTGGGTTGCTGTTTCATTCTGCTCTTTTTGTCTTCGTCATCACATCCCTGCTGGTTATTTCAACATGGACAATTCTACTCTGCAATGGCTGAAAAAAGAATCCAGTATAAAGTACACAGTGGTACATTTTTACTTTTACCCCCCAAAAGGGTCAAAATCATCATGCAAAGGGTGACTTTCTCCCTAATATAAAATGTGTCTACATCTGATTGCCTTTACGTTTACTTCCTGTGTAGACGTTAAGGGAAGCAATGCTGTAATGGATGAACTAGTTAAGACGTGCAACTTGTTTGAAGTCAGGTATGCCTAATATAAAGTTGTAGGTTTGCTTGGGCAGGGCACACATTTAAAATTGATTTCCTGTTTTTAAACAGCCAATGAAAGATACTGTTAACTGCTGTACCAAATATATCTACTTGTAAATCCTGTAAAATGCTTAAAAGAAGAGGTGAGATAATTACAAATGTATGACCGCTAGTATCCTCAGCATGGCCTGCTTGTTTTGACCATCATTTGCATTTTTAAGTCTACAAAATCACACCCTGCTTTTTTTGTATAGTAATAGTTTTTTAACTTTATGTTGTTTTTGTCAAACATAATGCACAATATGAGATGATATGGTACAGAAACAGCGGGCAGCACCCAGGTTGATTTCACTACTGGCCTTGACCAACTGCCACTTTGCTCGTTTGAAAGCCATGATGTCTCTCTCTCTCTCTCTCTCTCTCTCTCTTACGGGCGGGCCAAATTCTCTGGACAGGCAAAGCAGAGAAAGGGGAGGTAACCTTGCTCCTTATGACCTCATAAAGAGCAAGATTCCGGATTCGGCCCATCTGAGCTTTAATTTTCTTAAAGGCAGAGCAGGATACCCAGGGCTTGGTTTACACCTATTGCCATTTCTAGCCACTGGGGGGCATAGGCAGGCTGGGGGAATGCATATTAATGTTAATTAAGCCACATAAAGGGACATTTTCATGCCATTTAATTTTATTTATAGTATCACTTCATAACAAGAGTTGTCTCGAGACAGTTTACAGATAGAGTAGGTCTAAACCACACTAGACCACATAATTTACAAGGACCCAACAGTTTTCTCGAGAGCAAGCAACAGTGCGACAGTGGCGAGGAAAAACTCCCTTTTAGGAAGAAACCTGGGACAGACCCAGGCTCTTGGTAGCCGGTGTCTGATGGGCCGGTTGTGGTTGAAATTAAGAGTGGCAGTTACAGTCACAGTAAAAGATAATGGAACAGTGACTTAAAAAATATAGTAGTTTGTCGTAGTTCATGGCATAGCAGGGCACTGTGCGGCATTAAGGCACAGCAGAGCGTAGCAGGATGTAACAGAGCATCACAGGGTGTGTAGCAGCAGCACGGCGACTGCTTCAACCATGGTTTCGAGCCTCCCTGATAGCTGGGGGAAAAAGAACATAAGGACTCCGGGGACTGACTCAACTGACTTTTCCACCATGAGGTTGACGTGTGGTTTTGAGTGAAATGATAACAATTGGATGTACTACAAAAAAATGGTGCCATTCATGTTCCCCTAAATTACTTTGGGGATCTCTTCACTTTTCCTCCTCCACCATCATCAGTGCAAAACAATACTTTGGTCTATGACCAATTCCCTGCAAAACGGACATTCCCATCAGCATCAGCTACACTTTGTGTTTAGTGCATATTTTCAAATGTTAGCGAGCTAACATGCCGAACTAAGTTGCTGAACATGGTTAACATGCAACCTGATAAACATCAGCATGCTAGCATTGTCATTGTGAGCATGCTGGCATGCTGGAGAACTGCTGACTTTTTAAACATTGCACACACCACCCACTTGGCACCGACATTAGCCAAATGATGAGATTACTCGTAAATCCTGTTTGACTGAGACATACTGTTTTCTGATTTGGAATTAAATGAGTCACTAACTAAACTGTCTTGATAACACAGTACTGCAGTTAGCGTAACAAACAACAACATGGAAAGGATTATCTGACACTCCTATTACATGACTTGCACTGCAGTCAGTAGATGATGAAGTACCATTGCTAGAGATTTGTGGGGTTCAAGAGCTGCCACTTTACGATAATTTACTCTGTTGTGGCCAATTAGTGGATGACCTTTAGTTTCCATTCAGTCAGTTACATCACTGGTTAAGAGCTGGAGAAGACCAGAATTGACCCTAAGTGGGAGGGACAGGAATCTTTCCCTGAATTAGACTGCAAAGCACTGGCATCAGTAAGAAACAAGTAAGTATTTTTATTTTAATTGAGTACAGCTTTCTGTGATTAACGGTAACCTGACTCCTTGCCCTGTAAATGTCACCCATCAACATCTAGAAAATGGTTCAAAGTTTTTGTAAAGGAAGAGTGAAATACATTTCCCTTCATTCTCTAGCTAATCCTAACTCCATTTATGCTGTAAAATCCCACTCAGAATTTGATAACCTAAACACAACCACCATCCTTTTACAGCAGAAGAAAAGCTTCAACAACACTGTATTTTCGCTCATAGAAAAGTACTTCTTATGTTATTGACATTCAGTTTCAGGTTGAGGTTTAACTTTATTGAAGTCTTGTTATTTTCATTGAGACGATTTATTGTAGCGAGTACTGTAAGTCCTCAGCAGAGCACTCTGCAGATCTGTCGTGACTGCTGCATGCTACTCTGGTTTTGCATTCCCAAAAACATTAACTGTAAACTTGTGTGTTGTGGCCGTGTTTTTTTTTTTAAAATTTTTTTTTACAGCTGTGCTGTAATTATGCATTCTTGAAAAGCCAATTAAATTTCACAGATGTCAAAAAAATGCTGTCCTTTGGTTTGGTCTAAATCTCAGAGCAAACAGATGTAAGCAGAGAAGGAAAATACAGTATTCATCAGTACACACAGGGTAATGTTAATAATAAACCTTTGTGCCATAGGGGAAGACTTGTAGTTTGGCAGTCTAACATAATGATGAGTGCATCATCACAAATCACTCTACAAATTACAATTTATTATACATGTCAATTTTATATGACTGCATTGACATAGCGCTTTTATACAAAGCCTTTCCAATGTGCCTCTCATTCACCCAATTATGCACGTGTTTACTTATTTTGATCAGATAGAGCAGTCAGTTGTTGAGCTGTTTGACGGCAAGGTAAACAGTGCAAATATTCTGAATAAAGCATACACGTATAGATAGACAGATATTTGCTTTTTTAGGTGTTTCTTTTTGTGTGTGGCTAAAATACATTTGCTGATGCTGCAGCAGAACATTTCTCCGCTTCCATGTTGAGACTTATGTATGCTTCTCCAACTGGGGGCCTGCTGACCACCGTCTACTGTAGGTAATACATTGACTATGGGGAACTACCTCATACAAACCACTTCAAAAGACCAAACTATCCATTAAAGGGCCTACAAACATGTATACCAAGATTAAATGTGAAAATGTAAAACTGTCAAGCTTTTAGAAAAACACTTTCCCTAAGTAAAAACCACTAGTTAAAGACAGTATATGGCGTTCATGCAGAAGACTTGAACAGTAAAAAGTGGTGAGTTCACGTGCAGCAGAGACCTCTGGGTGATTCTGACCTGTAGGACAGTGAAGGTGAAGGTGAACGAGTACATGGCCAAACTGTGATTGGAGAGCCTCTTCTGCTAATTGGCCAATTAGGGACAGGGTGGGCCTCTAAAAATTGTACTTAAGCTGTGTGGAGATGTCCGTCAGCCTGCGCGCAAGTGTACGCAAGTGCACACACGCACACGCACACACACACACACACACACACACACACACACACACACACACACACACAACAAAACAAAAATGTTCAGTCACTCAGTCAGTCAGTTCAGAGCAGGTCCGGCCACAACAGCAAACCTCCTAATGGCTCTATGGACAGCGGCATCCCTTTACCTGGGTTTCTTTCTGGTAAGTTTTAACATAGTAGAGGATGATAAATGTATTATAACAACTACAAAATATTTAATTCCAGAAAAGACATGTGTACCAAAAGGCCACAGATGTTTAAGGTCACCTGTTAACTGACTGCACAATTATGTCAAATTAGGCCAGTGGTGATGCATTTTCTGTATTAACTGAGTGTGATGTTCTTATTTCTTTTAATGCTGAGGTACTCGTCTTGCTTTTGTTGTCTTGTCAGAAACACGCGTTGCTGCGTGCATTTGGTCATGGGCTTGTGGCGTTTGTGTATTGCTTGGTTACGTGCCAGCTTCTTTTGTGGCTGATTTCCTTGATAATAAAACATTCTGTAATCAATCTTCATTAGAAGTTAATACTGTGTTTCCTAATTGCACAAATTCACCATAGTGCTAGTTGAGTTGTGTACTTCATTTGTTAACTACTCGCATGACAACTGCCGACTTAAATACGTTACATGTATTAAGCTTTCAAATATGTTAGGAGTCCATGATTGGCTGGACGAGATGGCGCCTTAAGGTGTAGCTCCTGGCCCAACTTCGTCAATATTGTTTTACATGGTTCAACACCGATATTTTACCATTTTGTGCTTGTCAGTTACTTGAAGAAGAATGGCAACAAGAACAATTCCAACGCGGTGATACAGACGCCATTGCAGAGGCATTGCTGGAGAAACAAAGAAGCTACCTCAAGCCACGTCTTTCTCAGATTGAACAAATGGCTACCGACAATGAGAACAAGCTAACTGCTATCCGTACTCAGCTAGCATCTCTTACTGCAAGCCTGTGTCTATCAGAGCTGATGTGAACAACGGAAAACCAGCGTGGAAAGCAACACAAGTATTCTTGGCAGTCCATGGCCACCTTTTCAGGAGATGGAGGTCATGGCTAGCGGACATGGAGGACAGAAAACGGAGATGCAACATCTGCATCGTCGGGCTGAAAGTGGGACTAGAATGTACTAATGCTATTCAGTATTTCTCATGCTCGCTGCTAAGTGGTTCCCAAATCTAGCAGATGTTCAGAAAGAGATTTTGAGAGCCCACCGACTCTACAGTGATAGCCCAAAGAAGAAAACCGCTACTAACCATCGCTGATTTTCGACGTCCTCTGCTACACAACCAGGCAGCCAATCCTACAGGCTGTGCGGAGTTCTCCACTCGTCATTCAGGGCCGGAAAATTTGCTTCTCCCAGATTACAGCAACTTCACAATCAACCCTGCAATCAAACCATGCATTCAGCACGAGTCAAGGGTCTGGATTTTTCCTGCTTTATCTGGCGTCACTGAAAAAATCTGAGACGGCGCTGAGTACAGAGCATTTACCTCCGCCCTGGGATGCTGAGGACTATGTGAACCGGGCGCGCCCCGTCCTCCAGCTGCTGCGGAGGGGAACCCGACACTTAGGATTCTGTCATGCAGGGCGCCGTGGACGAGGATCAGGACTGAAACAACTGCCTTATGAACACGCACAGGTGTCTCTTGATGCATTCAGATTTTGTCCCACTGTTGTTTGATATGATCAGCGACTGTTTCTAAATGCATGTTGACCTAGCTTAATATTAGTCTACTCTCCATAGGTTAGGGACCACTGCTAGGCTAGAGTTTCCTTAACAAGGTGTTTTGTGCTTTTTGTTTCTTGTCTGTTGACGGAAAACGCGTTTATTCTGATGTTAAGTTAAGCGTGGAACCGGTTGCTTTTGCAACCAGATATGTCTGGGCTAATGTTCCATTTTGCTTCCAGTATCCAATCTTGATCAGACCTATTTTGGTTGTTAGCCTCTCTGGCTATGCTTCCCCCCTTTTCTCCCTTCTGTATCAAATGTCTCGTCTGTTGTTGTTTGTGTTTTACATGTGTTGTGTACTGAGGGACTTAACCTTGGATGCACTATTGTTAGGATTTACCAAAATGAAAGGCAGTAGCAATATCCACTCCTGAAAAAGGAAAAGATCCTACAGAGTGTTCTAGCTATCGGCCTCTAAGCAAGCTTAATGCTGACATAAAAAATTTTGCAAAAGCTCCAGCCCGTCGTTTGGAGTCCCATATGCCAAAATGGTGAACCCTGACCAGACAGGATTCATAAAAACGAGACTAGTACCAGATAATGTTAGACAACTTCTTCACATTGTTGATGCAGCAGAGGGATAGTAAGACCCCAATGTCATTCTTTCTCTTGATGCAATAAAGCCCATTGACAGACTGAGTGGCCATTTTTATGGTAAGTCTTAGAGGCGATGGACTTTGGCAAAACTTGCATTTGTATGATCAAAGCTTTGTATTCTAATTCAGCAGCCCAAGTATCAACCGGACGCACCTCCTCCTCTTTATTTCCAGTCTCTAGATCTTCACGCCAAGGTTGCCCCTTGAGTCCTCCTGCACTATTGTCCTCTCTCTAGAGCCGCTGGCTCAGGCCATTTGCCAATCAATTAAGGTGTTACCAATATAGACATTTGTACTACACAGTATCATCTCTCATTCTTTGTGGACGATGTTTTGGTCTTTTAGAGAACCCCTCTCAGTCTCTTCCTCACCTATCTTTATGTGAGAAGTATGGAAGCTTATCAGGCTTTATAATTACTGGTCAAATCTGCACTACTTCATTTAAATGATTCTGCCCGCAACTCAACCCTCTCCGCCAACATCCCAATTGTTAAGCAGTTTAATATTTAGGTATTGAGGTCTTCCGCTGCTTAAACCAGATCATTAAACATAACTATCCTTGCTCTGAACAGTGTTTGAAAGATATGGAATAAGGGAAAGTCGCCCCATCAATTCAGCCGTATCTCATCGGTAAAATGCATGTTTTACCAGGGTCACTTTTGTGAGCTCTATGCTACCTCTCCTTTCTGCTGGCTACTGGCGTAACTTACAAATCAGCAGTATCCAAATTTATCTGGAAAGGCAAGTGGCCGCGACTTAAGATGTCTACTCTACAGAGGAGGAAAGGGATGGTGGCCTTTCAGTTCCCAACTTTAAAAATTATTTCTGGTCCTTTTGTGTTAGATCCTTCTCATGGTTTAGTCCAGATGTGTTCTGTGCTGGTGTACCTTAGAGAGTGCTGTGACAGAGCCTCGGTCACTCATGAAGTTCTCTTTTGCCAATATTTTGAACAACACAGTGCCAGCTACGCTTTTGCCCCATTATCTCTCATCAAAACGTATAAATAGCTGAAACATGCTGCATATAGCTTGTAACTGGCACACTGTTCCCCCATATTCAATAAGACAGCACTCCTGATTGGTGGGAGGCCGAAACCGCTCCTCAGTGGGAACAAAGGGGAGTTCATTGTCTAAAAGACATATTTGGTAAAGTTGGCTTGTTACCTTCATCTGACTTACAAATGCAATCTGTCTACCACGTTCCTCTTTGTTCTTTTTCTCAGCACTCAAGGCACACGGTATCCCTTGGCAGAGGCTGTTGCCCATCCATCCTATTTGGAAGTGTGTTACCATGCATCCTAAAAACTGTGTTATGGTAACAAGGCTTAATCAGTTCTTAGTGATATCTGGCCGCGTTGGCCTTCCTTTGAGAGGATTTTGTATGCGGTTGCCCAGGCCTCGCTCTCGACTGGCATAATTATAATCTAAGATTCCAGAAGTATCTCCATCCAGATAATCAGCAGATTCACTACAATTTCATACATAGGACATATCTTACCCCTGTGAAAATGCATACATGAAATAATTAAGAGCCCTTAATTATTTTCATGTGATGCATGAAAATAATTAAGAGCCCTTAATGCACTTTCTGCCCAATTAAAGCTCAAGGTACACATCTTCTATGCTCTGGGAGAGTGCTCTCCGGTTGGTCAGTTCTGGAAACATATTGCATCCAAAATGTCCACCTTAATTAATGTTACTGTGCCTGTTACTGTCAAGTTCTGTATATGAATGACCTTTCAGCTTTCTAAGCTAAAAAAAATGCTGTGTTTGCTGGGCTTACAGCTGCGAAGAGGATGATTGCACCCGTGGCAGCCCACCTCATAACTTATCTGTTCATATTTTTGGATGTCACGTACATGGAACTTCTACGGCTCGTGTGGGTGGAGCCCCGGAGAAGACTTTGGAGGCTTGGCCTTTTCTTTTGGTTTGGGGTGTGT